>NW_024470624.1:9395298-9587798 GCF_017639515.1 Carcharodon carcharias
CACCATCACCACCGCACCACCACCACCACCATCACCACCACCACCAACACCACCACCACCACCACCATCACCCCCACCACCATCACCACCACCATCACCACCACCATCACCATCACCAAAACCATCACCATCGCCACCACCACCTCCATCACCACCACCATCACCATCACCACCACCACCACCAACATAACCATCACCACCATCACCAACATCAGCAACACCACCACAACCAACATCACCATCACCACCACCGCCATCACCACCACCATCACCACCACCACCAACACCACCACCATCACTACCACCACCATCACTACCACCATCACTACCACCACCATCACCACCACCACCATCACCACAACCACCAGCAGCACCACCACCACGACCATCACCACCAGCACCACCACCACACCATCACCACCAGCACCAGCACCACCATCACCACCACAACCAACACCAACACCACCACCACCACAACCCCCATCACCACCACCAACAATACCACCACCAACACCACCACCAGCACCTCCAGCAACACCACCAACACCACGACCATCATCACCACCACTATCACAATCACCATCTCCACCAACACCACAAGCAGCACCACCACCACCAGCATCACCACCACCAACATCACCACCACCACCATGATCATCACCATCACCACCGTCTCCATCACCACCACCACCAACACCACCACCATCACTACCACCACCATCACTACCACCATCATTACCACCACCATCACCAACACCACCATCACCACCACCACCATCACCACCAATACCACCACCACCACCACCTCCAGCACCTCCAGCAACACCACCACCACCATCACCAGCATCACCGCCACCACCACCACCTTCACCATCACCACCACCACCAACACAACGACCACCACAACCCCCATCACCACCACCACCAATACCACCACCACCACCACCACCAGCTCCTCCAGCAACACCGCCAACACCACCAACACCACCACCACCATCACCACCACCACCACCCATACCACCGCCGCCACCACCACCACAACTACCAACGCCTCCACCACCACCACCAACACCACCACCACCACCACCACCATCACCACCACAACCACCACCATCACCACCAGCACCACCACCAACACTACCACCACCACCACCACCAACACCATCACCATCACCATCACGACCATCAACACCACCGTCTCCATCACCACCACCCAACCATCACCACCCTCAGCACCATCATCACCACCACCACCATCACCACCACCACCACCACCATAACCTCCACCAACATATCCATCACCACCACCACCATCACCACCACCAACACCACCACCATCACTACCACCACCATCACTACCACCATCCTCACCACCACCACCATCACCACCACAACCACCACCATCACCATCATCACTACCACCACCAGCACTACCACCAACGTCACCACCACCTTCTCCACCACAACCACCACCATCACCACCAGCACCACCACCAACACTGCCACCACCACCACCACCACCGTCACCATCACCACCACCCCACATTCACCACCACCACCACCACCA
Organism: Carcharodon carcharias; assembly: GCF_017639515.1. NCBI lineage: Eukaryota > Metazoa > Chordata > Chondrichthyes > Lamniformes > Lamnidae > Carcharodon > Carcharodon carcharias. The sequence continues at coordinate 9,396,866 of NW_024470624.1, forward strand.
TCACCACCACCACCATCACCACCACCACCACCATCACCATCACCATCGCCACCACCACCATCACCACCACCACCAGCATCACCTCCACCACTGCCAACACCACCAACACCACCACCACCATCACCACCACCACCATCACCACCGCCACCACCACCATCACCACCACCACCATCACCACCACCACCAGCATCACCTCCACCACCGCCAACACCACCAACACCACCACCACCATCACCACCACCACCCATACCACCGCCGCCACCACCACCACAACTACCAACGCCTCCACCACCACCACCACCACCACCACCACCACCATCACCACCACAACCACCACCATCACCACCAGCACCACCACCAACACTACCACCACCACCACCACCAACACCATCACCATCACCATCACGACCATCAACACCACTGCCTCCATCACCACCACCCAACCATCACCACCCTCAGCACCATCATCACCACCACCACCATCACCACCACCACCACCATAACCTCCACCAACATATCCATCACCACCACCACCATCACCACCACCAACACCACCACCATCACTACCACCACCATCACTACCACCATCCTCACCACCACCACCATCACCACCACAACCACCACCATCACCATCATCACTACCACCACCAGCACTAGCACCAACGTCACCACCAACTTCTCCACCACAACCACCACCATCACCACCAGCACCACCACCAACACTGCCACCACCACCACCACCACCGTCACCATCACCACCACCACCACCCCACATTCACCACCACCACCACCATCATCACCAGTACCACCACCATCACCACCATCACCACCATCACTATCAGCACCACCATCACCATCACCGTCACCATCTCCATCACCATCACCACCACCACCACCACCACCTCCATCACCACCACCACCACCATCACCATCACCCCCACCATCACCACCACCATCACCACCACAGTCACCATCACCACCACCATCACCATCACCACCACCACCTCCATCACCTCCACCACCCCCATCACCATCACCACCACCACCACCAGCACCACCATCTCCACCACCACCACCATCACCATCACCACCAACACCAGCACAACCAACATCACCATCACCACAAACACCATCACCACCACCATCACCACCACCACCACCACCATCACTACCACCACCAGCACTAACACCATCACTACCACCACCATCACCACCACCACCACCACCATCACCATCACCACCATCACCACCACCATCATCACCACCAGCACCACCACCACCACCATCACCACCACCACCAAAACCACCACCATCACCACCACCATCACCATCACCACGACCACCATCACCATCACCACCACCAGCCCCACAACCACCACCATCACCACCAGCACCACCACTAGCACTACCACCACCACCACCACCATCATCATCGCCATCACGACCATCACCACCACCGTCACCATCACCACCACCACCACCACCATCATCACCACTACCACCACCATCACCACCACCACCAACATCACCACCACCATCACCATCACCACCATCATCACCACCATCACCACCACCACCTTCACCACCGCACCACCACCACCACCATCACCACCACCACCAACACCACCACCACTATCACCATCACCACCATCACCATCACCACCACCACCATCACCACCGCACCACCACCACCACCATCACCACCACCGCCACCATCACCATCACCACGACCCCCATCACCATCACCACCACCACCACCACCAGCACCACCACCTCCACCACCACCACCATCACCATCACCACCAACACCACCACAACCAACATCACCATTACCACAACCACCATCACCACCACCATCACCACCACCACCAACACCACCACCATCTCTACGACCACCAGCACTAACACCATCACTACCACCACCATCACCACCACCGCCATCAGCACCACCACCACAGCCATCACCACCAGCACCATCAGCACCACCATCACCACCACAACCAACACCACCACCACCATCACCATCACCACCACCACCAACATCACCATCACCACCATCACCATCACCATCATCACCACCAGCACCACCATCACCACCACCACCAACACTCCCACCATCACTACCACCATCACCATCACCACTACCACCATCACCACCACCACCACCAGCACCACAACCACTACCATCACCACCAGCACCACCACCAGCACTACCACCACCACCATTATCATCGCCATCACGATCATCACCACCACCGTCACCATCACCACCACCACCTCCACCACCATTATCACCACCACCACCAGCATCACCACCACCACCATCACCACCACCACCACCATCACCATGATCATCACCATCACCACTGCCACTTTCACCACCATCACCACCACCACCACCATCACCATCACCACCACCACCACCACCATCACCACCACCACCACCAGCACCACCACCACCACCACCACCAGCACCACCACCACCACCATCACCACCACCACCAATACCACCACAACCAACATCACCATCACCAACACCAGCATCACCACCACCATCACAACCACCAACACCACCACCATCACTACCACCACCATCACTACCACCACCATCACCACCACCACCATCACCACCACCACCACCATCACCATGATCATCACCATCACCACCGCCACTTTCACCACCATCACCACCTCCGCCACTTTCACCTCCATCACCATCACCACCACCATCACCATCGCCATCACAACCATCACCACTACCATCACCATCACCACCACCTCCATCACCACCACCCCCACCAGCACCACAACCACCACCATCACCACCAGCTCCACCACCATCACTACCACCACCATCACCACCACCACCATCACTACCACCACCACCAGCACTACCACCACCACCACCATCACCATCGCCATCACGACCATCACCACTACCATCACCATCACCACCAACACCACCACCACTACCACCACCAGCACCACCACCACCACCATCACCACCACCACCAATACCAGCACAACCAACATCACCATCACCACCACCAGCATCACCACCACCATCACCACCACCACCAACACCACCACCATCACTATCACCACCACCAGCACTATCACCACTACCACCATCACCATCGCCATCATGACCATCACCACTACCATCACCATCACCACCACCAGCATCCCCACCACCATCACCACCACCAGCACCACCACCATCACTATCACCACCATCACCACCACCACCAACAGCACTACCACCGCCACCACCATCACCATCGCCATCACGACCATCACCACTACCATCACCACCACCTCCATCACCACCACCCCCACCAGCACCACAACCACCACCATCACCACCAGCTCCACCACCATCACTACCACCACCATCACCACCACCACCATCACTACCACCACCACCAGCACTACCACCACCACCACCGTCACCATCGCCATCACGACCATCACCACTACCATCACCATCACCACCACCACCACCACCACTACCACCACCAGCACCACCACCACCACCATCACCACCACCACCAATACCCCCACAACCAACATCACCATCACCACCACCAGCATCACCACCACCATCACCACCACCAACACCACCACCATCACTACCACCACCATCACTACCACCACCACCAGCACTACAACCACCACCACCATCACCATCGTCATCACGACCATCACCACTACCATCTCCATCACCACCACCTCCATCACCACCACCCCCACCAGCATCACAACCACCACCATCACCACCAGCACCACCAACAGCACTACCACCACCACCACCATCACCATCGCCATCATGACCATCACCACCACCATCACCATCACCACCACCTCTATCACCACCACCACCACCAGCACCACAACCACACCATCTCCACCAGTACCACCACCATCACTACCACGACCATCACCACCACCAACACCATCACCACCACCATCACCACCACCATCACAACCACCAACACCACCACCATCACTACCACCACCATCACTACCACCACCATCACCACCACCACCATCACCACCACCACCATCACCATGATCATCACCATCACCACCACCACCATCACCACCACCACCACCATCACCATCACCATCGCCACCACCACCATCACCACCACCACCAGCATCACCTCCACCACTGCCAACACCACCAACACCACCACCACCATCACCACCACCACCATCACCACCGCCACCACCACCATCACCACCACCACCATCACCACCACCACCAGCATCACCTCCACCACCGCCAACACCACCAACACCACCACCACCATCACCACCACCACCCATACCACCGCCGCCACCACCACCACAACTACCAACGCCTCCACCACCACCACCACCACCACCACCACCACCATCACCACCACAACCACCACCATCACCACCAGCACCACCACCAACACTACCACCACCACCACCACCAACACCATCACCATCACCATCACGACCATCAACACCACCGCCTCCATCACCACCACCCAACCATCACCACCCTCAGCACCATCATCACCACCACCACCATCACCACCACCACCACCATAACCTCCACCAACATATCCATCACCACCACCACCATCACCACCACCAACACCACCACCATCACTACCACCACCATCACTACCACCATCCTCACCACCACCACCATCACCACCACAACCACCACCATCACCATCATCACTACCACCACCAGCACTAGCACCAACGTCACCACCAACTTCTCCACCACAACCACCACCATCACCACCAGCACCACCACCAACACTGCCACCACCACCACCACCACCGTCACCATCACCACCACCACCACCCCACATTCACCACCACCACCACCATCATCACCAGTACCACCACCATCACCACCATCACCACCATCACTATCAGCACCACCATCACCATCACCGTCACCATCTCCATCACCATCACCACCACCACCACCACCACCACCACCTCCATCACCACCACCACCACCATCACCATCACCCCCACCATCACCACCACCATCACCACCACAGTCACCATCACCACCACCATCACCATCACCACCACCACCTCCATCACCTCCACCACCCCCATCACCATCACCACCACCACCACCAGCACCACCATCTCCACCACCACCACCATCACCATCACCACCAACACCAGCACAACCAACATCACCATCACCACAAACACCATCACCACCACCATCACCACCACCACCACCACCATCACTACCACCACCAGCACTAACACCATCACTACCACCACCATCACCACCACCACCACCACCATCACCATCACCACCATCACCACCACCATCATCACCACCAGCACCACCACCACCACCATCACCACCACCACCAAAACCACCACCATCACCACCACCATCACCATCACCACGACCACCATCACCATCACCACCACCAGCCCCACAACCACCACCATCACCACCAGCACCACCACTAGCACTACCACCACCACCACCACCATCATCATCGCCATCACGACCATCACCACCACCGTCACCATCACCACCACCACCACCACCATCATCACCACTACCACCACCATCACCACCACCACCAACATCACCACCACCATCACCATCACCACCATCATCACCACCATCACCACCACCACCTTCACCACCGCACCACCACCACCACCATCACCACCACCACCAACACCACCACCACTATCACCATCACCACCATCACCATCACCACCACCACCATCACCACCGCACCACCACCACCACCATCACCACCACCGCCACCATCACCATCACCACGACCCCCATCACCATCACCACCACCACCACCACCAGCACCACCACCTCCACCACCACCACCATCACCATCACCACCAACACCACCACAACCAACATCACCATTACCACAACCACCATCACCACCACCATCACCACCACCACCAACACCACCACCATCTCTACGACCACCAGCACTAACACCATCACTACCACCACCATCACCACCACCGCCATCAGCACCACCACCACAGCCATCACCACCAGCACCATCAGCACCACCATCACCACCACAACCAACACCACCACCACCATCACCATCACCACCACCACCAACATCACCATCACCACCATCACCATCACCATCATCACCACCAGCACCACCATCACCACCACCACCAACACTCCCACCATCACTACCACCATCACCATCACCACTACCACCATCACCACCACCACCACCAGCACCACAACCACTACCATCACCACCAGCACCACCACCAGCACTACCACCACCACCATTATCATCGCCATCACGATCATCACCACCACCGTCACCATCACCACCACCACCTCCACCACCATTATCACCACCACCACCAGCATCACCACCACCACCATCACCACCACCACCACCATCACCATGATCATCACCATCACCACTGCCACTTTCACCACCATCACCACCACCACCACCATCACCATCACCACCACCACCACCACCATCACCACCACCACCACCAGCACCACCACCACCACCACCACCAGCACCACCACCACCACCATCACCACCACCACCAATACCACCACAACCAACATCACCATCACCAACACCAGCATCACCACCACCATCACAACCACCAACACCACCACCATCACTACCACCACCATCACTACCACCACCATCACCACCACCACCATCACCACCACCACCACCATCACCATGATCATCACCATCACCACCGCCACTTTCACCACCATCACCACCTCCGCCACTTTCACCTCCATCACCATCACCACCACCATCACCATCGCCATCACAACCATCACCACTACCATCACCATCACCACCACCTCCATCACCACCACCCCCACCAGCACCACAACCACCACCATCACCACCAGCTCCACCACCATCACTACCACCACCATCACCACCACCACCATCACTACCACCACCACCAGCACTACCACCACCACCACCATCACCATCGCCATCACGACCATCACCACTACCATCACCATCACCACCAACACCACCACCACTACCACCACCAGCACCACCACCACCACCATCACCACCACCACCAATACCAGCACAACCAACATCACCATCACCACCACCAGCATCACCACCACCATCACCACCACCACCAACACCACCACCATCACTATCACCACCACCAGCACTATCACCACTACCACCATCACCATCGCCATCATGACCATCACCACTACCATCACCATCACCACCACCAGCATCCCCACCACCATCACCACCACCAGCACCACCACCATCACTATCACCACCATCACCACCACCACCAACAGCACTACCACCGCCACCACCATCACCATCGCCATCACGACCATCACCACTACCATCACCACCACCTCCATCACCACCACCCCCACCAGCACCACAACCACCACCATCACCACCAGCTCCACCACCATCACTACCACCACCATCACCACCACCACCATCACTACCACCACCACCAGCACTACCACCACCACCACCGTCACCATCGCCATCACGACCATCACCACTACCATCACCATCACCACCACCACCACCACCACTACCACCACCAGCACCACCACCACCACCATCACCACCACCACCAATACCCCCACAACCAACATCACCATCACCACCACCAGCATCACCACCACCATCACCACCACCAACACCACCACCATCACTACCACCACCATCACTACCACCACCACCAGCACTACAACCACCACCACCATCACCATCGTCATCACGACCAACACCACTACCATCTCCATCACCACCACCTCCATCACCACCACCCCCACCAGCATCACAACCACCACCATCACCACCAGCACCACCAACAGCACTACCACCACCACCACCATCACCATCGCCATCATGACCATCACCACCACCATCACCATCACCACCACCTCTATCACCACCACCACCACCAGCACCACAACCACACCATCTCCACCAGTACCACCACCATCACTACCACGACCATCACCACCACCAACACCATCACCACCACCATCACCACCACCATCACAACCAACACCACCACCATCACTACCACCACCATCACTACCACCACCATCACCACCACCACCATCACCACCACCACCATCACCATGATCATCACCATCACCACCGCCACTTTCACCACCATCACCACCTCCGCCACTTTCACCACCATCACCACCACCACCACCATCACCACCACCACCAATACCACCACAACCAACATCACCATCACCACCACCAGCATCACCACCACCATCACCACCACCAACACCACCACCATCACTACCACCACCATCACTACCACCACCACCAGCACTACCACCACCACCACCATCACCATCGCCATCACGACCATCACCACTACCATCACCATCACCACCACCTCCATCACCACCACCCCCACCAGCACCACAACCACCACCATCACCACCAGCTCCACCACCATCACTACCACCACCATCACCACCACCACCATCACTACCACCACCACCAGCACTACCACCACCACCACCATCACCATCGCCATCACGACCATCACCACTACCATCACCATCACCACCACCACCACCACCACTACCACCACCAGCACCACCACCACCACCATCACCACCACCACCAATACCAACACAACCAACATCACCATCACCACCACCAGCATCACCACCACCATCACCACCACCAACACCACCACCATCACTACCACCACCATCACTATCACCACCACCAGCACTACCACCACTACCACCATCACCATCGCCATCATGACCATCACCACTACCATCACCATCACCACCACCAGCATCACCACCACCATCACCACCACCAGCACCACCACCATCACTATCACCACCATCACTACCACCACCAACAGCACTACCACCGCCACCACCATCACCATCGCCATCACGACCATCACCACTACCATCACCACCACCTCCATCACCACCACCCCCACCAGCACCACAACCACCATCACTACCACCACCATCACCACCACCACCATCACTGCCACCACCACCAGCACTACCACCACCACCACCATCACCATCGCCATCACGACCATCACCACTACCATCACCATCACCACCACCACCACCACCACTACCACCACCAGCACCACCACCACCACCATCACCACCACCACCAATACCCCCACAACCAACATCACCATCACCACCACCAGCATCACCACCACCATCACCACCACCAACACCACCACCATCACTACCACCACCATCACTACCACCACCACCAGCACTACAACCACCACCACCATCACCATCGTCATCACGACCATCACCACTACCATCTCCATCACCACCACCTCCATCACCACCACCCCCACCAGCATCACAACCACCACCATCACCACCAGCACCACCAACAGCACTACCACCACCACCACCATCACCATCGCCATCATGACCATCACCACGACCATCACCATCACCACCACCTCTATCACCACCACCACCACCAGCACCACAACCACACCATCTCCACCAGCACCACCACCATCACTACCACGACCATCACCACCACCAACATCACTACCACCACCATCACCACCACCAACACCATCACCACCACCATCACCACCACCACCACCATCACTATCACCGTCACCATCACCACCACCACCACCATCACCATCACCATCACCACCACCACCACCATCACCACCACCACCACCATCACCACCACCACCACCATCACCACCACCATCACCACCACCACCACCATCGCTATCACCGTCACCATCACCACCAACACCACCACCATCACCACCACCATCACCATCACCACCACCACCATCACCACCACCTCCACCAGCACCACAACCACCACCATCACCACCAGCACCACCACCAGCACTACCACCACCCCACCACCACCAGCATCACCACCACCAGCAGCATCACCACCACCACCATCACCACCACCACCACCATCACCATGATCATCACCATCACCACCGCCACTTTCACCACCATCACCACCACCTCACCATCACCATCACCACCACCACCACAACCATCACCACCACCACCACCAGCACCACCACCACCACCACCACCAGCAGCACCACCACCACCACCATCACCACCACCAATACCACCACAACCAACATCACCATCACCACCACCAGCATCACAACCACCATCACCACCACCAACACCACCATCACCACCACCAATACAACCACAACCAACATCACCATCACCACCACCAGCATCACAACCAACATCACCATCACCACTGCCACAATCACCTCCAACATCACCATCACTATCATCATCACCACCACCACCACCAACATCACCATCACCACCACCTCCATCACTACCACCACCATCACTACCACCACCATCACTACCACCACCATCACCACCACCACCACCAGCACTACCGCCACCACCACCATCACCATCGCCATCACGAACATCAGCACTACGACCATCTCCACCAGCACCATCACCACCATCACCACCACCACCACCATCACCACCATCACCACCACCAGCATCACCACCACCACCACCATCATCACCTCCACCACCATCACCACCACCACCAACACCATCACAACCACCACCATCACCACCGCACCACCACCACCACAATCACCACTACTACCAACACCACCATCACCATCACCACCACCACCATCACCACCACCATCACCACCACCACCACCAGCACCACCACCACACCACTACCACCACCAGCACCACCACCACCACCATCACCACCACCACCAATACCACCACAACCAACATCACCATCACCACCACCAGCATCACCACCACCATCACCACCACCAACACCACCACCATCACTACCACCACCATCACTACCACCACCACCAGCACTAGCACCACCACCATCACCATCGCCATCACGACCATCACCACCACCATCACCATCACCACCACCTCCTTCACCACCTTCCCCACCAGCACCACAACCACCACCATCACCACCAGCACCACCACCATTACTACCACCACCATCACCACCACCACCATCACCACCACTACCACCAGCACCACCATCACCATCGCCATCACGACCATCACCACCACCATCACCATCACCACCACCTCCATCACCACCACCACCACCAGCACCACAACCACACCATCACCAGCAGAACCACCACCATCACTACCACCACCATCACTACCACCACCATCACCACCACCACCATCACCACCATCACCATGATCATCACCATCACCACCACCACTTTCACCACCATCACCACCACCGCCACTTTCACCACCATCACCATCACCACCACCACTACCACCATCACCACCACCACCAGCACCACCACCAGCACCACCACCACCACCACTACCACCACCAGCACCACCACCACAACCATCACCACCACCACCAATACCACCACAACCAACATCACCATCACCTCCACCAGCATCACCACCACCATCACCACCACCAACACCACCACCATCACTACCACCACCATCACTACCACCACCACCAGCACTACCACCACCACCACCATCACCATCGCCATCACGCCCATCACCACCACCATCACCATCACCACCAGCTCCATCACCACCACCCCCACCAGCACCACAACCACCACCATCACCACCACCATCACTACCACCACCATCACCACCACCACCATCACCACCACCACCACCAGCACTACCACCACCACCACCATCACCATCGCCATCACATCCATCACCACCACCTCCATCACCACCACCACCACCAGCACCACAACCACACCATCACCACCAGCACCACCACCATCACTAGCACCACTATCACTACCACCACCATCACCACCACCACCATCACTACCACCACCATCACCACCACCAACACCATCACCACCACCATCACCACCACCACCACCATCACTATCACCATCACCCTCACCACCACCACCACCATCACCATCACCATCACCACCACCACCACCATCACCACCACCACCACAATCATCACCACCACCACCACCATCACCACCACCACCATCACCACCACCACCACCATCACCATGATCATCACCATCACCACCGCCACTTTCACCACCCTCACCACCACCACCACCATCACCATCACCATCACCACCACCACCACCATCGCCACCACCACCACCAGCATCACCACCACCCTCACCACCACCACCACCATCACCATCACCATCACCATCACCACCACCACCACCATCACCACCACCACCACCATCATCACCACCACCACCACCATCACCACCACCACCACCATCGCTATCACCATTACCATCATCACCACCACCACCACCACCAGCACCACAACCACCACCATCATCCCCAGCACCACCACCAGCACTACCACCACCCCACTACCACCAGCATCACCACCACCACTTTCACCACCATCACCACCACCACCACCAGCACCACCACCACCACCACCACCAGTAGCAGCAGCACCACCACCACCACCAATACCACCACAACCAACATCACCATCACCACCACCAGCATCACCACCACCATCAACACCACCAACACCACCACCATCACTACCACCACCATCACTACCACCACCATCACCACCACCACCATCACCACCACCACCAGCACTACCACCACCACCACCACCATCACCATCGCCATCACGACCATCACCACCACCGTCACCATCACCACCACCATCATCACCACCACCACCATCATCACCACCACCACCATCATCACCAACACCACCACCATCACCACCATCATCACCACTACCACCACCACCATCACTTTCACCACCAACAGCACCACCATCACCAACACCACCACCACCATCACCATCACCCCCATCACCATCACCTTCACCACCATCATCATCACTACCACCACCACCACCATCACCAGGACCACCATCACCATCACCACCTCCACCACCATCATCACCATTACCATCACCACTATCACCACCACCATCACCACCACCACCGCCACAATCACCACCAACATCACCATCACTATCATCATCACCACCACCACCACCACCAACAACACCACCACCACCATCACCACCACCACCATCACCATCACCACCACCACCATTACCAGCACTACGACCATCTCCACCAGCACCATCACCACCATCACCACCACCACCACCACCATCACCACCATCACCACCACCAGCATCACCTCCACCACCATCACCACCATCACCACCATCACCATCACCATCACCACCACCACCAGCATCACCTCCACCACCACCATCACCACCACCACCAACACCACCACCATCACTACCGCCACCATCACTACCACCATCACTACCACCACCATCACCACCACCACCATCACCACCCCAACCAGCACAACCACCACCACAAGCATCACCACCAGCACCACCACCACAACCATCACCACCAGCACCACCACCACCATCACCTCCACAACCAACACCACCACCACCATCACCATCACCACCACCACCACCATCACCATCACCAGCATCACCACCACCATCATCACCACCACCACCACCAGCACTACCACCACCACCATCACCACCACCACCAACACCACCACCATCACCACCACCACCACCACCATCACCACCATCACCACCACCATCACCATCACCATCACCACCACCACCACAACCATCACCAACATCACCACCACCACCATCACCACCACCACCACCATCACCACAAGCACCATCACCACCACCACCAGCATCACCTCCACCACCACTACCACCAACACCACCACCACCAGCACCATCACCACCAGCACCACTACCACCGCCGCCACCACCACCACCACCACCATCACCACCACCACCACCACCATCACCATCACCACCACCACCAACACCACCACCACCACAACCCCCATCACCACCACCACCAATACCACCACCACCAGCAGCAGCCCCTCCAGCAACACCACCAACACCACAACCACCATCACCACCACCACCAGCACCATCACCAAATCCTCCATCATCACCATCACCCCCGCCACCAACACCACAAGCACCACCGCCACCAGCAGCATCACCACCACCACTATCACCACCATCACCACCACCACCACCACCACCATCACCACCACCACCATCACCACCACCAACACCATCACCACCATCACCACCACCAGCACCATCACCACCACCACCACCATCACCATCACCATCACCACCTCCACCAGCATCACCTCCACCACCATCATCACCACCACCACCGTCACCATCACCACCACCAGCATCACCACCACCATCACCACCACGGTCACCATCACCACCACCATCACCATCACCACCAACACCTCCATCACCACCACTACCACAATCACCATCACCTCCACCACCACCACCAACATAACCATCACCCCCATCACCACCATCACCAACACACCACAAACAACATCACCATCACCACCACCACCATCACCACTACCATCACCACCACCACTAACACCACCACCATTACTACCACCACCATCACTACCACCACCATCACCAGCAGCACCATCACCACCACCACCCGCACCACCACCACCACAACCATCACTACCAGCACCACCATCACTACCACCATCACTACCACCACCATCACCACCACCAACACCATCACCACCACCATCACCACCACCACCACCATCACTATCACCGTCACCATCACCACCACCACCATAATCACCACCACCACCACAACCACCAACATCACCACCACCATCACCACCACCACCGTCACCATCACCACCACCATCATCATCACCGCCACCACCACCTCCATCACCACCACCACCTCCAGCACCTCCACCACCACCACCATCACCTCAGCACCACCACCACCACCATCACCATCACCACCACCACCATCACCACCACCATCACCTCCACCACCATCACCACCACCATCACTACCACCACCAGCACTACCACCAATATTACCACCACCATCATCACCACCACCATCACCACCACCACCAGCAGCACCACCACCACAACCATCACCACCTTCACCACCACCACCTCCATCACCACCACCACCACCAACACAATCACCTCCACCACCACCACCACCATCACCATCACCACCATCATCACCATCAACAACACCACCGCAACCAACATCACCATCACCACCACCACCATCACCACCACCAACACCACCACCATCACTACCACCACCCTCACTACCACCATCACTACCACCACCATCACCACCACTACCATCACCACCACCACCAGCAGCACCACCACCACAACCATCACCACCAGCACCACCACCACAACAATCGCCACCACAACCAACACCACCACCCCCATCACCATCACCACCACCACCACCATCACCATCACCACCATCACCACCACCATCATCACCACCACCACCAGCACCACCACCACCACCATCACCACCACCACCACCATCACCATCACCACCATCACCACCACCATCACCGTCACCACCACCCCCACCACAATCACCAACATCAGCACAACCACCATCACCACCATCACCACCACCATCACCACCTGCACCATCACCACCTGCACCATCACCACCACCACCAGCATCACCTCCACCTCCACCCCCACCCCAAACACCACCACCACCAACATCACCACCACCACCAATACCACCGCAGCCACCACTACCACCACCACCAGCACCTCCACCACCACCACCAACACCACCACCACCATCACCATCACCATCAGCACCACCACCACCAAGGTCACCACCACCACCACCAATACCACCACCACCACCGCAACCTCCAGCTCCTCCAGCGCCACCACCAACACCACCACCACCATCACCACCACCACCACCCCCACCACCCCCACCACCATCACCAACATCACCACAACCACCATCACCACCATCACCACCACCATCACCACCTGCACCATCACCACCACCACCAGCATCACCTCCACCTCCACCACCACCCCAAACACCACCACCACCAACATCACCACCACCACCAATACCACTGCAGCCACCACCACCACCACCACCAGCACCTCCACCACCACCACCAACACCACCACCACCATCACCATCACCATCAGCACCACCACCACCACCAAGGTCACCACCACCACCATCCCCACCACCACCAACACCACCACCACCACCACCACCACCATCACCACCACCACCAATACCACCACCACCGCCGCAACCTCCAGCTCCTCCAGCAACACCACCAACACCACCACCACCATCACCACCACCACCACCACCAACACCAGCACCACAACCTTCACCATTTCCCTCACCACCAACACCACCAGCACCACCACAACCAGCAGCATCACCACCACCACCCTCACCAGCACCACCACCACCACCATGATCATCACCATCACCACCGCCACTATCACCACCATCACCACCACTTCCACCATCACCATCACCACCACCACCTCATCACCACCACCACCAATATCACCACCACCAACATCTCCATCACCACCACCATCATCACCACCACCAACACCACCACCATCTCTACCACTACCATCACTACCACCACCATCACCACCACCACCATCACCACCACAAGCACCACCATCACCACCATCACTACCACCACCAGCACTAACACCACCGTCACCACCACCACCATCACCACCACAACCACCACCACCACCAGCACCACCACCAACATTACCACCACCATCACCATAACCATCACGACCATCATCACCACCGTCACCATCACCACCTCCCCACCATCACCACCACCACCACCATCATCACCACCACCACCACCATCACCACCATCACCACCACCATCACCATCACCACCACCAACACCACCACCATCACTACCACCACCATCACTACCACCATCACTATCACCACCATCACCACCACTCCCATCACCACCACCACCAGCAGCACCACCACCACAACTATCACCACCAGCACCACCACCACAACAATCGCCACCACAACCAACACCACCACCCACATCACCATCACCACCACCACCACCACCACCATCACCATCACCACCATCACCAGCACCATCATCACCACCACCATCACCAGCACCACCACCACCAGCACCACCACCACCACCATCACCACCACCACCTCCATCACCATCACCACTATCACCACCACCATCACCATCACCACCACCCCCACCACCATCACCAACATCACCACAACCACCATCACCACCACCATCACCACCTGCACCATCACCACCAATACCACCACCACCACCACCACCAGCATCACCTCCACCTCCACCACCACCCCAAACACCACCACCACCAACATCACCATCACCACCAATACCACCGCAGCCACCACCACCACCACCAGCACCTCCACCACCACCACCAACACCACCACCACCATCACCATCACCATCAGCACCACCACCACCACCAAGATCACCACCACCACCACCATCCCCACCACCACCAACACCACCACCACCACCACCATCACCACCACCACCAATACCACCACCACCACCGCAACCTCCAGCTCCTCCAGCAACACCACCAACAACACCACCACCATCACCACCACCACCACCACCAACACCACCACCACAACCTTCACCATTTCCCCCACCACCAACACCACCAGCACCACCACAACCAGCAGCATCACCACCACCACCCTCACCAGCACCACCACCAACACCACTATGATCATCACCATCACCACCACCACTATCACCACCATCACCACCACTTCCACCATCACCATCACCATCACCACCTCATCACCACCACCACCACCTGCACCACCACAACCACCAGCACCACCACCACCACCATCACCACCACCACCAATATCACCATCACCAACATCTCCATCACCATCACCATCATCACCACCACCACCACCACCATCACTACCACTACCATCACTACCACCACCATCACCACCACCACCATCACCACCACAAGCACCACCATCACCACCATCACTACCACCACCAGCACTAACACCACCGTCACCACCACCACCATCACCACCACAACCACCACCATCACGTCCAGCACCACCACCAACATTACCACCACCATCACCATAACCATCACGACCATCATCACCACCGTCACCATCACCACCTCCCCACCATCACCACCACCACCACCATCATCACCACCACCACCACCATTACCACCATCACCACCACCATCACCATCACCATCACCACCACCACCACAACCATCACCAACATCACCACCACCACCATCACCACCACCACCACCATCACCACAAGCATCATCACCACCATCACCACCAACACCACCATCACCACCACCATCACCACCACCACCACCATCACCACAAGCATCATCACCACCATCACCACCAACACCACCACCACCACCATCACCACCAGCACCACTACCACCGCCGCCACCACCACCACCACCACCACCAGCACCTCCACCACCTCCACCAACACCACCACCATCACCATCACCACCACCACCACCACCATCACCACCACCACCACCACCACCATCACCATCACCACCACCACCAACACCACCACCACCACACCCCCCATCACCGCCACCACCACCACCAGCAGCAGCACCTCCTGCAACACCACCAACACCACAACCACCATCACCACCACCACCATCATCACCACCACCACCACCATTACCACCATCACCACCACCATCACCATCACCACCACCACCACAACCATCACCAACATCACCACCACCACCATCACCACCACCACCACCATCACCACAAGCATCATCACCACCATCACCACCAACACCACCACCACCACCACCATCACCACCACCACCACCATCACCACAAGCATCATCACCACCATCACCACCAACACCACCACCACCACCACCATCACCACCAGCACCACTACCACCGCCTCCACCACCACCACCACCAGCACCTCCACCACCTCCACCTACACCACCACCATCACCATCACCACCACCACCACCACCATCACCACCACCACCACCACCACCACCATCACCACCACCACCAACACCACCACCACCACACCCCCCATCACCGCCACCACCACCACCAGCAGCAGCACCTCCTGCAACACCACCAACACCACAACGACCATCACCACCACCAGCACCATCACCAAATCCACCATCATCACCATCACCCCCGCCACCAACACCACAAGCACCACAACCACCAGCAGCATCACCACCACCACCATCACCACCAGCACCATCGCCACCACGACCAGCATCACCTCCACCACCACCACCACCTCCACCGCCACCACCACCACCACCACCACCATCACCACCACCACCACCATCACCACCACCACCACCACCATCATCATCACCACCACCACCACCATCACCACCACCACCACCATCACCACCACCACCCCCATCACCACCATCACCACTACCATCACCACCACCACCACCTTCACCACCGCACCACCACCACCACCATCACCACCACCACCAGCAGCACCACCACCACAACCATCACCACCAGCATCACCACCACAACCATCACCACCAGCACCCCCAGCACCACCACCACCACCATCACCACCACCACCAATACCATCACAACCAACATCACCATCACCACCACCAGCATCACCACCACCATCACCACCACCAACACCACCACCATCACTACCACCACCATCACTACCACCACCATCACCACCACCACCATCACCACCACCACCACCATCACCATGATCATCACCATCACCACCGCCACTTTCACCACCATCACCACCACCGCCACTTTCACCACCATCACCACCACCACCACCATCACCATCACCACCACCACCACCATCACCACCACCACCACCAGCACCACCACCAACACGACAACCACCAGCACCACCACCACCATCAACACCACCACCAATACCACCACAACCAACATCACCATCACCACCACCAGCATCACCACCACCATCACCACCACCAACACCACCACCATCACTGCCACCACCATCACTATCACCACCAGCACCACCAGCACCATCACCACTCCCACCAGCATCACCTCCACCACCACCACCACCAGCACCATCACCACCACCACCACCATAACCTCCACCAACATCTCCATCACCACCACCACCATCACCATCACCAACACCACCACCATCACTATCACCACCATCACTACCACCATCCTCACCACCACCACCATCACCACCGCAACCACCACCATCACCATCATCACTACCACCACCAGAACTACCACCACCGTTACCACCACCAACTTCGCCACCACAACCACCACCATCACCACCAGCACCACCACCAACACTGCCAGCACCAACACCACCACCACCGTCACCATCACCACCACCCCACCATCACCACCACCACCAAAATCATCACCAGCACCACCACCATCACCACCATCACCACCATCACTATCAGCACCACCATCACCGTCACCATCTCCACCACCATCACCATCATCACCACCACCACCATAACCATCACCACCACCATCACCACCACCATCACCACCACAGTCACCATCACCACCACCATCACCGTCACCACCACCACCACCACCAGCACTACCATCTCCACCACCACCACCATCACTAACACCATCACTACCACCACCATCACTACCACCACCATCACTACCACCAGCATCACTACCACTTTCCTCACCACCACCACCATCACCCCCGCTACCACCACCATCACCATCATCACTACCACCACCAGCACTACCACCACCGTCATCACCACCAACTTCTCCACCACAACCACCACCATCACCACCAGCACCACCACCAACACTGCCACCACCAACACCACCACCACCAACACCACCACAATCTCTATCACCACCATCACCACCACCATCACCATCACCACCACACCCACCACCATCACCAACATCACCACCACCACCATCACCACCACCACCATCACCACCAGCGCCATCACCACCACGACCAGCATCACCTCCACCACCACCACCCCCTCCACCGCCACCACCACCACCATCACCACCACCATCACCACCACCATCCCCATCACCACCACCACCACCACCATCATCACCACCACCACCATCACCACCACCACCATCACCACCACCACCACCATCACCACCATCACCACCACCATCACCACCACCACCACCTTCACCACCGCACCACCAACACCACCATCACCACCACCACCAGCAGCACCACCACCACAACCATCACCACCAGCATCACCACCACAACCATCACCACCAGCACCACCATCACCACCACCATCACCATCACCACCACCTCCATCACCACCACCACCACCAGCACCACAACCACCACCATCACCACCAGCACCACCACCAGCACTACCACCACCACCACCACCATCACCATCGCCATCACGACCATCACCACCACCATCACAATCACCACCACCACCTACACCATCACCACCACCACCACCATCATCACCACCATCACCACCATCACCTCCACCATCACCACCACCACCATCGCTATCACCGTCACCATCACCACCAACACCACCACCATCACCACTACCATCACCACCACCACCACCAGCACCACAACCACCACCATCACCACCAGCACCACCACCAGCTCTACCACCACCCCACCACCACCAGCACCACCACCACCAGCAGCATCACCACCACCACCAGCACCACCACCACCAGCAGCATCACCACCACCACCATCACCACCACCACCACCATCACCATGATCATCACCATCACCATCGCCACTTTCACCACCATCACCATCACCACCACCATCACCATCACCACCACCAGCATCACCACCACCATCACCACCACCAACACCACCACCATCACTACCACCACCATCACTACCACCACCTTCACCACCACCACCATCACCACCACCACCAGCAGCACTACCACCACCACCACCATCACCATCGCCATCACGACCATCACCACCACCGTCACCATCACCACCACCATCATCATCACCACCACCATCATCACCACCACCACCACCATCATCACCACCACCACCACCACCATCACTTTCACCACCAACAGCACCACCATCACCACTACCACCACCACCAACACCATCACCCCCATCACCATCACCTTCACCACCATCATCATCACTACCACCACCACCACCATCACCACCACCATCACCAGAACCACCATCACCATCACCACCTCCACCACCATCACCACCATCACCATCACCACCATCACCTCCACCATCACCACCACCACCTGCACAATCACCACCAACATCACCATCACTATCATCACCACCACCACCACCACCAACATCACCACCACCACCATCACCATCACCACCACCACCATCACCAGAACTACGACCATCTCCACCAGCACCATCACCACCATAACCACCACCACCACCACCATCACGACCATCACCACCATCTGCATCACCATCACCACCACCACCAGCATCACCTCCACCACCATCACCACCATCACCACCATCACCATCACCATCACCACCACCACCAGCATCACCTCCACCACCATCACCACCATCACCACCATCACCATCACCATCACCACCACCACCAGCATCACCTCCACCACCACCATCACCACCTCCACCATCACCACCACCATCACTACCACCACCATCACTACCGCCACCATCACTATCACCATCACTACCACCACCATCACCACCACCACCATCACCACCACCACCAGCACCACCACCATCACCACCAGCACCACCACCACAACCATCACCACCAGCACCACCACCACCAGAACTTCACCACAACCACCATCACCACCACCACCATGATCATCACCATCACCACTACCACTATCACCACCATCATCACCACCACCACCACCACCACCACCATCTCCACCTCCACCATCACCACCACCATCACCATCACCACCACCATCACCATCACCACCATCACCACCACCACCATCACCACCACCAACACCATCACCACCATCACCACCACCACCATCACCACCACCACCATCACCACCACCACCATCACCATCACCTCCACCACCATCACCACCACCACCACCAACACCATCGCCACCACCACCATCACCACCGCACCACCACCACCACAACCATCACCACCAGCACCACCATCACTACCACCATCACTACCACCACCACCACCAACACCATCACCACCACCATCACCACCACCACCACCATCACTATCACCATTACCAGCATCACCTCCACCACCATCACCACCATCACCACCATCACCAACACCATCACCACCACCACCAGCATCACCTCCACCACCACCATCACCACCACCACCAACACCACCACCATCACTACCACCACCATCACTTCCACCATCACTACCACCACCATCACCACCTCCACCATCACCACCACCACCAGCACCACCACCACCACAAGCATCACCACCACCACAACCATCACCACCAGCACCACCACCACCACCTCCACAACCAACACCACCACCACCATCACCATCACCACCACCACCACCACCACCATCACCATCACCAGCATCACCACGACCATCATCACCACCACCACCACCAGCACTACCACCATCACCATCACCACCATCACCACCACCATCACCATCATCACCACCACCACAACCATCACCAACATCACCACCACCAACATCACCACCACCACCACCACCATCACCACAAGCACCTTCACCACCACCACCAGCATCACCTCCACCACCACCACCACCACCAACACCACCACCACCACCAACATCACCACCAGCACCACTACCTCCGCCGCCACCACCACCACCAGCACCTCCACCACCTCCACCAACACCACCATCACCTTCACCATCACCACCACCACCACCACCATTACCACCACCACCACCACCATCACCATCACCCCCACCACCAACACCACCACCACCACAACCCCCATCACCACCACCACCAATACCACCACCACCATCAGCAGCACCTCCAGCAACACCACCAACACCACCACCTCCATCACCACCACCACCACCACCATCACCAAATCCACCATCATCACCATCACCCCCGCCACCAACACCACAAGCACCACCACCACCAGCAGCATCACCACCACCACCATCACCACCACCACCCTGATCATCACCATCACCACCACCACTATCAGCACCATCATCACCACCACCACGACCACCACCAACATCACCACCACCACCATCACCACCACCATCACCATCACCATCACCACCATCACCACCACCACCATCACCACCACCAACACCATCACCACCATCACCACTACCACCATCACCACCACCACCATCACCACCACCACCACCATCACCAGCACCACCACCACCAGCATCACCTCCCACCACCATCACCACCACCACCACCAACACCATCACCACCACCAACATCACCACCGCACCACCACCACCACAATCACCACTACCACCAACACCACCACCACCATCACCATCACCACCACCACCATCACCACCTCCATCACGACCACCGTCACCATCACCACCACCATCACCATCGCCACCAACACCTCCATCACCACCACCACCACCATCACCATCACCTCCACCACCACCACCAGCATAACCATCACCACCAACACCACCATCACCAACACACCACAAACAACATCACCATCACCACCACCACCATCCCCACCACCATCACCACCACCACCAACACGACCACCATCACTACCACCATCACTACCACCACCATCACCACGACCACCATCACCTCCAGCACCCGCACCACCACCACCACAACCATCACCACCAGCACCACCATCACTACCACCATCACTACCACCACTATCACCATCACCAACACCATCACCACCACCATCACCACCACCACCACCATCACCACCACCGTCACCATCACCACCACCATCATCACGGCCACCACCACCTCCATCACCACCACCACCACCATCACCATCACCTCCACCACCACCACCAACATAACCATCACCACCAACACCACCATCACCAACACACCACAAACAACATCACCATCACCACCACCACCATCACCACCACCATCACCACCACCACCAACACGACCACCATCACTACCACCACCACCACTACCACCATCTTTACCACCACCATCACCATCACCACTATCACCACCACCAATACTACCACCATCACCACCACCACCATCACCACCACCACCAGCAGCACCACCACCAAAACCATCACCACCAGCACCACCACCACCACCATCACCACCACCACCAGCACCACAACCACCACCATCACCACCAGCACTACCACCACCACCATCACCATCATCACCATCACCATCACGACCATCACCACTACCATCACCATCACCACCACCACCGCCATCACCACCACCATCACCATCACCACCACCATCACCACCACCACCACCATCACTATCACCACCACCATAACCATCACCACCATCACCACCACCACCATCACCACCACCACCACCATCACCATCACCACCACCATCACCACCACCACCACTATCACCACCACTTTCACCATCACCACCACCACAACCACCACCTTCACCACCATCACCACCACCATCACCACCAGCATCACCATCACCACCAGCATCACCATCACCACCTCCACCATCACCATCACCACCACCACCACCACCACCAACACCATCACCATTACCTTCACCACCACGACCACCACCACCACAACCAACACCGCCACCACCATCTCTACCACCACCATCACCACCACCACCATCACTACCACCACCACCACCATCACCACCACCATCACCATCACCACCACCATCACCACCATCCTCATCACCACCACCACCACCACCATCACCACCACCACGACCATCACCATCACCACCACGACCACCACCACCATCACCATCACCACCACCATCACCAGCACCTCCACCACCAACATCACCACCACCACCAACACCACCACAACCAACATCACCATCACCACCACCACCATCACCACCACAATCACCACCACCACCACCATCACTACCACCACTACCACCACCACCAACAACATCACCATCACCACCACCATCACCACCACCACCATCATCATGACCACCACCACCACCACCATCACCACCACCAACATCACCACCAACAACACCATCACCACCACCACCTCCATCACCATCACCATCACCACCATCACCATCACCACCGGTCTCATTATCTATGCCTCCACGGGAGATTCACCGTCTCGCTGGTCTCCTTTTTGCCCACCATGCTCTTACCTCACGCCCGGTACCATATTTAAGCTGCAGCCATGCGGGCAGCACCAGTGTGGCTCCGGTGCAGGCCTGGCCCCCAAAAATAGCCAATAAGAGTGCAGCCCCCTGCCCCCGCCCCAACCATTTCAGTGCCGCTTCCCCGACACGCTTTGTGGAGGGCTTCCCCGGTGTCCTCTACCAACGCCCCCCTCATCCCCCAACCTCCCTCCCGCCCCCCCCACCCCCCCCAGCTTTGGCCACCGGAGGCCCATCAGTCTTGCCGCTCCAGCTTGGGAGGCATCTTTCTCCCCGCCCCTCCCCCAACCCTTCCTCCCTCCTGGACGTCAATGCGGACGTCAAGGATCCCACGGCCGCTGCTGGGAGAAGAGCCAGGAAGGACAGGGAGGGAGTTCTCCCACCCACGCCCCCCCCACCCCCACCACTTCCCCTCGCGCCCCCACTCTGGGTGTCCTGGGGCCCAGTATTCAACCCTCAAACCAACATCGCCACTGATAAAAAAGAGAGAAAAAAGCGATGATCTGGCCACGATCATGTCGCTGCCTGCGGGATCTTGCTGTGCGTGAAGTCGGCTGCCATTTTTCATGTGGCGATGCTGCAGGATCCAAACTTACCTTATTGTCCGGGGGATGGGGAGCGGTTTGGAGAGGGGTGGGGGTGGGAGGTGGGTAGTAGGGGTGCGGGTGGGTGTTTGCTGGGAATTACAGCTCCCAGCGTGCCCCGGGAGTTTCCACGGCAATGCGCCCAGAAGTGGGGGGGGGTTGCGGAGCGTCGTACGAGCACGATCTCCGGCACTTTGGAGTTCCGAGGGCCGAGGGCACAGGTCTCTCAGAGGGAAGAGGTAAAGGGGCGGTGTGTAAACCACAATCGTCTGACCCCTGGGGGATAGGGTGGCGCCATAGCCCAAGAAGGGTCCCAGGCAAGGGGGTGGTGTGGGGTTGGGGTGGAGAACAGAGAGGGAGCGAGGCGGGGTTTTGTCGAGACAGATTGGCTCACCACGCTCACTGAGGTCTGGGTGGGCTATTGAGAAACCCGCGGGATCTGCCTGGGTCACGCCTGCCATTTTTCGGGCCATGTAATGCGTTCGGCCGCAGCTTGCCATTTGATTTACCGCCCATTAATCTACCAGAAGGTTGGATATTACAAACCGTCTTGTCTTTCTGACCTTGCGCGGTAAAGCTTATTTTTTTTGGCTCGAAAGCCTTAGAAACGTAGTTTCTCTTAGCAAGTGTCTTGAGGCTAAAACCTTTTGTCTGCCTTAAACGAAAAGTCAGTGGTCCATCTCTGGCCAGGTCTCGATCAAAAACTTGGGGCGCCCACTTCGGGATAATAACCGAGAATTATTTGAACTTAAATTCCACCCGCTGCCGCTGGTGGTGGGATTTGAACCCACGTCCTCCAACCACCCCCCTCCCCCCCCCCCCCACACCCAGCAGAGCATTAATCTGGGGGTTGGGGGGGCTTCTGGGTTACTAGCCCAGTGACTCGACCACTACACCCCCATTTCCCATCAACAGCTGCCGACCAACACACCAGTCCGAGCCCTGCCCCCTGCTGACTCTGTCTGGTCGCTGCGCACCCCGCCCCTTCCCCCTGACACCACCACTTTCGGTCCCGGTTATATCTGGAGCGAAACTACTGAAGGTACTTCTCACCGTTTGAAAATAATCCGGCTGTTTCCCCTCTGGATGGGTCTGACACAACCTGGACGGAGCAGCTGCTGGGGGCAGGGGGGTGGGGCAGGGGGGTGTGTGGGGGGTGGGGGGTGGGAGGAGGGGAAGTGAAACCTGCTGTCTCTTCACCCATCCGTGTCCATCTCCTTTCTGCCTCTCCCTCTCTCACTCAATCTCTCTGTCTCTCCTTGTTTCTGCCTCTCTCGCTCTCTCATTCTGCCTCTGTTTCTGCCTTTGTCCCTCTTCCTGCTTCTCCCTCTGTCTCTCAGCGTCTCCCCTTCTCTCTCTCTGTCTCGCCCTCTCGTTTCTGCTTCTCTCCTTCCCTCTCGTCCCCTTCTCCCTCCCTCTCTCTCTCACTCAATCTGCCTCTCTGCCCCACTTTCTGTTTTCTCTGTCTCTCTCTGTTTCTCCCTTATTCTCTCTCTGCCTCTCTCTCTCTTCCTGTCTCTCTGTTTCTTTCTGTCTCTCACTCTCTGTCTTTCTCTTTGTCTGTTTATCTCTGTGTCTCACCCTGTCTCTCTCTGTCTTTGTCTCTCTGTCCCTCTCTCTCTTTCTGTCTCTCTGACTCTCTGTCTGTCTCCCTCTTTGTCTGTCTCTCTCTCTCCCATCCCTCTCTGTCTTTTTCTCTCCGTCTCTCGATCTCTGATCTCTCTGTCTCTATCTCTCTCTCCCTCGGTCTCTCTCTCTCTCTGCCTCTGTCTCTCTGCCTCTTTTTCTGCATCTCTCTCTCTGTCTCTGTTTCTCTCTGCCTCTCTCTCTCTCTGTCTCTCTCTCTCTCTGTCTCTCCCTCTCTCTCTGTCTCTCTCTGTATGTCTCTCTCTGTCTCTCTGCCTCTGTTTCTCTCTCTGTCTCTGTCTCTCTCTGTGGAGATGAACCATGAACCAGTGGGTTGCCGGATGAGAAATTAAAATGGTAGAAATGTGAATTGTGGTTGTCTCCGAGGTTCCAGGTGGTGATTTTCCGGTTTAATGGTGGTGCGTTTGGCTGTGAGACAGTAGCCAGGTTGCTGGAGTAGGCAAGGTCATGAGGAGAGGCAATTCAGTAATGAGCCCAACTATTTCCACCACTCACACAGCTGAACTGAGGCAATTTACAATCCAACATTTAAACCCAATGTGTCCGGCCTGGGATTGATCCATTCAGCAGCCTCTGCTGCTTCCCTCCCTCCCCCCACCCTGTCCCTCAGCCCCCAAACCTCCCCGACAGGCACCTCACCCCCACCCCGTCCACACGCCAGCCCTGAACTTGCCTCTTTCTCCAGTTTCTCTCCCCTATCTCCCCTCACACTCTCCCCGATCTCATCCTTATCCACGGGACCCACCTCCTGCCCCCTTGACCCGTGTCTGCAACCTTTGACACAGGGTCGACCCCGCTGTCCTTCTCCAATTCCTCTCCCCAACCCCCACCCACCACTATGTCATCCGGCTGGGGTGGGGCTGCCCTCTCTTGGTTCCGTCCTTATCCATCTCACCCGTAGGCAGACAGAGGATCACTAGCGGCGGCTTATCTCCCTGCTCCTGCCCCGTTACCTCCGGCGTCCCCCCAGGGATCAATCCTTGTCCCCACCCCGCCTCCCACCTCTTCCTGATTCTTGTCTACACCGCTGTCCCTCGGCAACATCATCCTAAAGCTCAGTGTCAGTTTTCACAGGTTCACTGAGGACCCCTAGCGCCACCTCACCACCACCGGCCCCACACCTGTCTCTTGACCCCTCAGCTGTTGCTGAATGACCAGGCTGCTTACCCGATATCCAGGGCCGGGCTGAGCAGGAATTTACCCCCGTTCAACACCGGGGAGGCTGAAGCCATTGCCTCCACACCCGCCTCCAACTCCACTCCCCAGCCCCGAGTCCCCTCGCCCGGCAACTGCTCCGAGCTGACCCCACCCCACCCCCAGGCCACTCCCAGCCTCGCTGCGTCCGGCTTGAGGTCAAGCCGGCGTTCCTGACTGCGCGTTCTCTCCGTCACCGCCTGTTCCCACGTCCGGAACATCGCCCGACAGTCACCGCCCCACCCTCCTTGTCTCACCTCATCTCCTGCCTCCCTCGCCTCCGGGGACTCGACTCCTCCCGGCCACATTCCCACCCTCCGTAAACGTCAGCTCATCCCAAAACTCCGCTGCCCCTCCCCCCTGTCCTAACTCGCGCCCGGCCCCATTCCCATCCCCCACCCCCCCCCCCCACCTCCGCGCCCACCCCTCCCCATCATCTCTCCGTGCTCCCCGATTGGCTCCCGGGTCTGGCGACGCCTCGATTTTAACATCCTCGCCCTCGTTTGCCAATACCCCTCCATGGCCTCACCCTTCACACACCCCCCCCCTCCCTCCCTATCCCCCCTGGAATCGCCTCCAGCCCCCTCGACAATCTGAGATCCTCCGCATTCGTCCAGTTCCGTCCTCTCGAACGTTACCCCCTCCCCCCGGTTTGAATCGCTTCACCATCAGAGCCGGCCCTGCCTTCAGCTGCCTGGACCCCTGCCCCCCACCCCGAGCTCCGGAATTCCCTCCCTCCACCTCCCCCTCCTCCTTTTAAGGAACTCCTGCTGCTGGAGATTTTGGCTGCCTGACATCTAATATTAACCTGGGGGCGGGGGAGATGGTTATTTTTTATCCTTTCACGAGGCTCCGGCATTTAATCGCCCCTCCCTAACTGCCCCCTCGGACCGAGTGGGTTTTTCGGGCGGTTCAGAGTCACCCACATCGCTGTAAGGGGCGGGGGGAGGGGCAGAGGGTGGAGGGTGCAGCCTGGAGTCACGTGTAGGCCAGACCAGGTAAGGACGGCAGGTTTCCAGTTGAGTGAGCCGGGCCGGTGGTGGTTGTCATGTTCACCGTGACTGAGGCTCCCCGAGTTGGACTGAATTTAAATTCCACTGGCTGTAGCTGGAGGGAGCTGAACCCATGTCCCTGCCTCCCCTCCCCCTCTCTTCACTTCCCCTCCCCTCACGTCCCCTCCCTCTCTCTATCCCACCTTCCCATCCCCTCCCCCTCCCATCCCCTCTCTTCACTACCCATCCCTCCTATCGTCTCCCCTCCCCCACATTCCTCCCCTTCCCACCAACTCACCTTCCCCACTCCCTACCCCTTCCCCTCCTCTCCCTCCCCCTACCCTCCCCTTCCCACCCCCTCCCCAACCCCCTCTCCTACCGCTCCCTGTCTCCATCCCTCCCCCTCCCACTCCTCCCCACCTCCTCCCCCTCATCTCCCTTCCCCACCTTCCCACTCCCCTCTCCTACGCCTCCCTCTCTCCACCACCTCCCCTCCCCCTCCCCTCCTCTGGGGGACCGTAGATGGTGGGACGCCAATGATAGATGGGGGCGGTGACGCTCCCTACCCTGGGTAACCTCCCCCAGACCCACGACCTGCTAAGATCTCTGCACCCCCCCACCCTCCAATTCTCCAGGGGCGGTTTTACCAAAGCCCGATAGAAAAGCAGGGAGACTTCCTCACTCTGAACCTCTCACAATGGAGGCCAATGAAGCATTGGCCTCCCTGGTTGTTTGCTGGGTTGGTATCTTAACTCTCTGCGATTTATGCACAAGGATCCTAAACCCCCCCCACCACCCCCCCCCGAATCCCAACATTTAATTGCCTCTCGCCTTTTAAAATACTTCCTGCTTTTCCATCTGTCCTGCCAAAGTGGACACTCTCTCACTGCCCCGTGTGATGCTCCCATCCCCCACCTTGCTGGCCACTCACTTAAGCCAGACTGTATCTTTTTGCAGTCTCTTTGTGTCCTCCTCACAGCTTACCTTCCCAGCTAACCTTGCATCATCAGCAAACTTGGGTTCGTTGCACTCAGTCCCCTCATCGAAGCCATTGATGTAGATTGCAAATAACGAAGGCCCGGGCGCAGATCCATGCGGTACTCCTCTAGTCCCAGCCTGCCCTTTCCAAAAATCACCTAGTTATTCCAAACCCCTGTCTTTGAATCAAACCCTTAATCCATGCTAATATATCTCCCCCAGTCCTGTGAGCCCTAGTCTTGTGTAACAACCTCATTGAATATCATTTAAAACTCCTAATGCATTACATCCACTGGTTCCCCCTTATCTACCCTCACAAAACTCTGGATAGATTTGGCATTTGGTGCTGCACGCTCCCATCTCACCATCCGGAGACCGAGATGTGCCCTCTCCCTCCAGTGCTGAAGCTGACCAGTGGGACTATCGTAAATCAGGGGTCTTCACAACCCCACCCTGCACCCTTCCCCACCCACCCCCCACCCCCCACATTGACCCTGAGCAACATTGGTGAGGGGTCAAGGGCGTGTGTTCCCAGCGAGCCGATCCTGGCATTTATTCTGGGCACCGGGGGATATCAGCCTGAGCTGGGCGGCACTTTCGGAAGTCCCCTGGGGCAAAAAGAAAAGTTCCACATGAAAGGCTTTTGACTGGACTCCGCGATAAACCCAATAAGCGTGCAGCGAGGCAGGAGGAGGGCGCGAGGAGTGGGGCGGTGGTGGTGGGGTGTCGAGGTCGGATGGGGAACTTGACGGGAGGCCGGCCAACCATGAGGGGCATCGCGTCAGACAAGATGTTGTGGTTTTCGTTGCTGTTGTTGCTCTGACCTCAGCGTCGGTTGGCACCTGGGTCTGGGGTGGGGGGGGTTGTTGGGGAGGGATCGGTCAGTGCAGATTTGCATACAGGACCCTGAATGCAAATTGACCCCAGAGGGAGGGACAGGGGGGGAAGAGAGAGAGAGAGAGAGAGAGCCTGGTGGGGGGGCTTTAAAAACTCCGCTGGCAAGCTGGGCAAGTGACAGAGCAGCGGCAGCACCTCAAACCTTCCCAATCGCTGAGACAGTGAAGGGCCTTGTACCATGGAAGCAGCTCATCTCCTGTTTGTGTTCATCGTGCATCGCACCAGTGAGTGGAATAATGTCTCCGCACCGGCTCCTCCGACAGGAGTCAGTGGGAGAGACTCAGCCACTGCCCTCCATTTTCATTTTGATTAAATTTAATTCATTTAAGGGGCGGGAGGGAGTTATGGGCTGCCTGTGGGGTCCGCAGAGAGCTGACTGGCCCACTGACAGATCGTTTCCCTTTTAATTTATTTAAGGGGCTGGCTGTGGGGTCCGCAGTGAATCCCCCATCCCTCACTAACATTGTTCCCCTTTTAATTTATTTAAGGGGTTGGGTGTGGGGTCCGCAGTGAAAGCCCTTCCCTCACCGACAAACTGTTTCTCTTTTAATTTATTTAAGGGGTTTGGATGTGGGGTCCGCAGTGAAAGCCCCTCCCTCACCGACAGATTATTTCCCTTTTAATTTATTTAAGGGGTTTGTGTGTGGGGTCCACAGTGAAAGCCCCTCCCTCACTGACAGATTGTTTCCCTTTTAATTTACTTATGGGGTTTAGGTGTGGGGTCCGCCAGCGAATCCCCCCCTCCCTCAACGACAGTCTGTTTCTCTTTATAATTTATTTAAGGGGTTTGTGTGTGGGGTCCACAGTGAATCCCCTCACTCACTGACATTGTTTCTCTTTATAATTTATTTAAGGGGTTTGGGTGTGGGGTCCACAGTGAAAACCCCTCCCTCACCGACAGTCTGTTTCCCTTTATAATTTATTTAAGGGGTTTGGGTGTGGGGTCCGCCAGCGAATCCACCCCCGCCCCTCCCTCACTGACAGCTGTCTCGTTGCTTTCCAGGTGTCCTCGCCGACCCTCGAGTCACTGAAGACCCCCTCACCGGGACGGTCAACGCCAGCGAGAGGGTGAAACTGAAATGCAACCTCCACGGCGTCAGCCCTGGCACCTACGAAGTAAACTGGCTGCGCCAGGCACCGGGCCTCCCCAGGGTGTTTTAGTTCGTACCAGAGACCAGAAAATCTACCGGGCTGCGGGCATCCCAGACCGATTCAGTGCTTCGGCCCACGAGTCCAGCTTCAGCTACTACCTGAGCGTCAGCAACGTGGAGGCCACGGACAGGGCTGTCTATTACTGCCTGGCGTGGCTCGGTGACCTCGGTTACACAGTGATACGCGGCCTGACGGAAACCTCATCCGACGCCTCGACCCCGGAGGGACCTTCCTCTTCGCCACTCCGGTCACCTCTGCCTCCTGACCCCGGCAACAGCTCCCGAGGCTACCTCCGCCCTCCCCGCCACCCCCCACCGTGCACCCCCCCCCCAGCTTCGCCGGCGACGGGCTGAGATGTGTGGCTGAACCGGGGCAGCCTGTATCCCGCACAGAGGCTGACGCTCGAGGCGGTCTCTTCACCCAAGCCGCTCTCGGGGGACGACGCGGAGGTGATCGGGTACCCACCACCGGGCCTCGCCATCGACCCACCCGCACCCCGAGGACCGAGGATCGAGGGTGGTGGTGTTTTTGTACGGCGCTCGCCTGACGCCAACCCCACTGTGCCCATGTCACGGGCAATGGGATCCCGTTGGACGTTCAGAGTGAGTCGACTATTTTTTAACTCTTTCTTCTACAGTCAGGTCCTCCACCCCCCACCCGCACCCCCCCCACCCCCACCCAACGCTCGAGCCCTGCTTTGCTGCCACTTTCCTTTGCGCCGGGGGATCATCCAGAGCGCGGGGTCGAGAAGGGCGCCGGGTCATCTCTCTCCGCCGGGGGAGAGCGTGGGCCGAGCAGCGAGCTCCGTACAGGGGACAGGGGTGCGCTTTCCTCCCTCGGGGACATGCCAGCGTTCTGCAGCTGAGGAGGTGGCTTGCTTCGCTTGTTATGGAGCGCCGGTCAATATTGTTAACCCGGATTAGGCGATTAGGCAGGGCAGGCAAATATAAAATAAGGGGTGGAATTCTGAAGGGGGTGCAGGAGCAGAGGGACTTGGGTGTACGTGTGCATCAATCATTGAAGGTGGCAGGACAGGTGGAGAGCGGTTAGTAAAGCATATCGTATCCTGGGTTATTAATGGGGGCATAGAGTACAAGAGCAGGAAAGTTATGCTGAATTTATATAAGACACTAGTTAGATCTCAGCTGGAATATTGTGTTATATTAGAAAAGGGAAATCATGCTTGACAAATCTACTGGAATTTTTCGAGGATGTAACTAGTAGAGTTGATGAAGGGGAGTCAGTGGACATGATTTATTTGAACTTTCAGAAGGCTTTCGACAAGGTCCCACATAAGAGATTGGTGTGTAAAATTAAAGCGCATGGGATTTGGGGGTAGTGGATTGCGATGGATAGAAAACTGGTTGGCAGACAGGAAACAAGGAGTAGGAATAAACCGGTCTTTTTCCAAATGGCAGGCAGTGACTAGTGGGGTACCGCAGGGATCAGTGCTGGGACCCCAGGTATTCACGATATATATTAATGATTTAGATGAGGGAACTAAATGTAATATCTCCAAATTTGCAGATGACACAAAGCTGGGTGGGAGGGTGAGCTGAGAGGAGGATGCAGAGATGCTTCAGTGTGATTTGGACAAGCTGAGTGAGTGGGCAAATGCATGGCAGATGCAGTATAATGTGGATAAATGTGAGGTTATCCACTTTGGTAGCAAAAACAGGAAGGCAGGTTATTATCTGAATGGCTATAAATTGAGAGAAATTGAGAAAATTGTACAACGAGACCTGGGTGTCCTTGTACACCAGTCACTGAAGGTAAGCGATACAGATGCAGCAGGTGGTAAAGAAGGCAAATAGTATGTTGGACTTCATAGCCAGAGGATTCGAGTACACGAGCAGGGATGTCTTGCTGCAATTATACAGGGCCTTTGTGAGACCACACCTGGAATATTGTGTGCAGTTTTGGTCTCCTTATTTGAGGAAGGATGTTCTTGCTATAGACGGAGTGCAGCGAAGGTTTACCCGACTGATTCCTGGGATGGCGAGACTGACATATGAGGAGAGATTGAGTCGATTAGGATTATATTTGCTGGAGTTCGGAAGTGACAGGATTTACTACCATTTGGAAGCAAATGGGCGCATTAGTGAGAGGCAGAATGGTTTTGTGAAGGGGAGGTCATGTCTCACTAACTTGATCGAGCTTTTCGAGGAAGTGACAAAGATGATCGACGATGGAAGGGCAGTGGATGTTATCTACATGGATTTCAGTAAGGCCTCATGGCAGACTGGTACAGAAGATAAAGTTGCACAGGATCAGAGGTGAGCTGGCAGGATGGATACAGAATTGGCTTGGTCATAGAAGACAGAGGGTAGCAGTGGAAGGGTGCTTTTCTGAATGGAGAGCTGTGACTAGTAGTGTTCCGCAGGGATCAGTGCTGGGACCTTTCCTGTTTGTAGTATATGTAAATGATTTGGAGGAAAATGTAAGTGGGCTAATTAGTAAGTATGCAGACAACACTAAGGTTGGAGGAGTTGCAGATAGTGAAGAGGATTGTCAAAGGATACAATGGGATATAGATCGGTTGAAGACTTGGGTGGAGAAATGGCAGATGGACTTTAATCCGGACAAATGCGAGGTAATCCATTTTGGAAGGTCTAATACAGGTAGGAATTATACAGTACATAGCAGAACCCTTAAGTGCATCGACGGGCAGAGGGATCCGGGTGTACAGGTTCACAGGTCACTGAAAGTGGCAATGCAGGTGGATAAGGTCATCAGGAAGGCATATGGCATGCTTGCCTTCATCGGCAGGGGTACTGAGTATAAAAGCTGGGAAGTCATGCTGCAGCTGTATAGAACCTTGGTTAGGCCACACTTGGAATATTGCGTGCAATTCTGGTCACCACATTACCAGAAGGATATGGAGGCACTGGAGAGGGTGCAGAGGAGGTTTACCAGGATGCTGCCTGGTCTGGAGGTTATTAGCTTTGAGGAGAGATTGAAGAAACTCAGATTGTTCACTAGAGCGACGGAGATCGAGGGGCGACTTGATAGAAGTTTACAAAATTATGAGTGGCATGGACAGAGTAGATAGTCAGAAGCTTTTTCCCAGGGTGGAAGAGTCAATTACTAGGGGACATAGATTTAAGGTGAGAGGAGAAAACTATAGAGGAGATGTGCGGGGCGAGTTTTTTATGCAGAGGGTAGTGAGTGTCTGGAATTTGCTGCCAGAGGAGGTGGTGGTAGCAGGTGGGATAGTGGGGTTTAAGAGGGAGCAGATTCGCCATAACGATCCCTGGCCTGTTGAGGGTGGGGGGGAGGGCTAAACGGGTTAAATTATCCGGAGAGGGCTAGTGGTGGGGGGGGGCGGGGGGGGGGTGGGGTTGTTGTTGAGATGCTGGTCGGCCAGGATCTAAGTGAACGAGGGTGCCGGACGTATGGCGTCGGGAAGTCGCTAGAGTCCATCATTAAGGAGGTCATAGCAAGATGCTCAGGAAACCCACAATGCGATCGGGCACAGTCCTCATGGTTTTGTGAAAGAGAAATGGTGTTTAATTACTTTATTACAGCTCTTTGAGGAAGTATCTAGCAAGGTGGGGCAAGGGGAACCCTTTTTTTTTATTCATTCAGGTCCGTGTGGGCCGGGCCCAGCGTTTATGGCCCATCCCTAACTGCCCCCTTGAGAAGGTGGTGGTGGGTGAGCCGCCTTCTTGAGCCGCTGCAGTCCCTGTGGTGTAGGCGCACCCACCGTGCTGTTAGGGAGGGAGTTCCCCAGGATTTCAACCCGGCGACAGTGAGGAAACGGCTGACATATTCCCAAGTCGGGATGGCGAGTGCGGCTCGGAGGGGAACTTCCAGGTGGGGGTGTTCCCTGTGCGTCTGCTGCCCTCGTCCTTCTAGATGGTAGAGGTCGTGAGTTTAGAAGGTGCTGTCGAAGGAGCCTCGGTGAGTTGCTGCAGTGCATCTTGTAGATGGTACACACACTGCTGCCACTGTGTGTCGGTGGTGGGGGGAGTGAATGTTTGTGGATGGGGTGCCGATCGAGCGGGGGCTGCTTTGTCCTGGACGGTGTCGAGCTTCTCGAGTGTTGTGGGAGCCGCACTCATCCAGGCAAGTGGAGGGGAGTGTCCCATCACACTCCTGACCTGTGTCTTGTAGATGGTGGACAGGCTTTGGGGGGGAGTCAGGAGGTGAGTGAGTCTCCGCAGGATTCCCCGCCTCTGACCTGCTCTTGTAGCCACAGTGTTTATATGGCTGGTCCGGTTCAGTTTCTGGTACAATCTGTAGATATGCTGCTGCACTTGGATTTCCAAAAGTTACTTGATGAGCTGTTACGTCAAAGCTTACTACAAAAGATAAGATCTCATGGTGTAGCCGCGACATATTAGCATGGACAGAAGGTTGGTTTAGCTAGCAGGGAGCAGAGAGTAGGGATAAATGCTGGCTGTAACTAGCAGAGCGCCACAGGGATCAGTGCTGGGGTCTTGGCTCTTTACAATCCATACCAATGACATTGAACGAAGGGGTTGAAGGCTTGTGCTCGCCAAATTTGCCGCAGGCACAAAGATAGGTAGGAAATTCAGTTGTCAAGGGGGTGCGGAGTGGTTAAGCGAGCGGGCGAAAATTTGGCAGGTGGAGCGTAATGTGGGAGAACGTGAGGTTGCCCGGTTTGGCAAGGGAGATGAGACAGGCGGGGTATTATTTAGATGGAGCGAGGCTGCGGGACTCTGAGGTACCGAGGGGATCCGAGCGTCCTGGGACGTGAATCACAAAAAGGTCAGCGTTCGGTGACAGCAAGCGAAGAGGGAGGCACGGGGAGCGTTGGTCCTTATCGCTGAGGGGGCTGAAGTGTAAAAGTGAGGGGAGTTTTACAGCAGCTGTACAGGGCTTTCATGAGGACTACGTCAGGAGCGGTGTAACAGTTTTGTGTTGCTTATTCGGAAGGGGTAAAGTTGCATTTGAAGCAGTTCAGAGAACATTCACTCGGCCGACTCCTCAAGCATCAAGGGCTTATCTTACGAGGCGACTTTGAGCAGAGCAGGATTGGCCCAGAGAGATCCGGGTTCGGAATCGTGAGAGGTGATCTTATTGAAACAGATAAGGTCCTGAGGAGACGAGTCCTGTGTTCCTGTGTTGTACTGGAGAGGGCAGGCAGGGCCTCAGTTTAATGTCTCATCTGAAAAACAGCAACACCGATGTTGCGGCACTCCTTCAGTATTATACTGCCCCTCTGACAGTGCAGCACTCCCTCAGTATTGTCCCTCTGACAGTGCGGCACTCCCTCAGTACTGCTGCTCCCACAACGCAGCGCTCCCTCAGTACTGACCCTCTGACACTGCAGCATTCCCTCAGCACTGACCCTCCCAAAGCACAGCATGCCTTCAGCACTGACCCTCCGACAGTGCAGCACTTCCTCAGTACTGACCCTCCCAAAGCACAGATGACCCGCAGCACTGACCCTCCAACAGCACAGTACGCCCTCAGCAATGACCGTCCGACAGTGCAGCACTCCCTCAGTACTGACCCTCTGACAGTGCAGCTCTCCCTCAATACTGAGTCTCTGACAGTGCAGCACTTGCTCAGTACTGAGCCTCCGTAAGTGCAGCGCTTCCACGGCACTGATCCTCCGACAGTGCAGCGCTCCCACAGCACTGACCCTCCGACAGCACAGCGCACGCTCAGTACTGACCCTCCAACAGTGCAGCACTCCCTCATTACTGATCCACCTACAGAGTAGCAGTCCCTCAGTACTGACCCTCTGACAGTACAGCACTCCCTCAATACTTACCCTCCGACAGTGCAGCACTCCCTCAGTACTTACCCTCCGACAGCGCAGCACTCCCTCAGGACTGATCTTCCAACAGCGCAGCACATCCTCAGGACTGACCCACCCACAGCGCAGCACTCCCTCAATACTGAGCCTCTGACAGCGCAGCACTCCCTGAGCACTGGCCCTCCGACAGCGCAGCACTCCCTCAGTACCAACCCTCCGACAGTGCGGCACTCTCTCAGTACTGACCCTCCGACAGTGCAGCACTCTCAGTACTGACTCTCCGACAGTGCAGCACTCTCTCAGTACTGACCCACCGACAGTGTAAGACCCTTAGTACTGACACTCCCATAGCGCGGCAGACCCTCAGTGCTGATCCTCCGACAGTGTGGCACTCCCTCAGTACTGACACTCCAATTGCGCAGCCCTTCCTCAGTACTGACCCTCAGACAGTGTTGTACTCCCTCAGTACGGACCATCGCACAGCACAGCACTCCCTCAGTACTGATCTTCCGACAGTACAGCACTCCCTCAGTACTGACCCTCCCACAGTGCAGCACTCCCTCAGTACTGACCCTCTGATGGTGCAGCACTCCCTCAGTACTGACTCTCTGACTGTGCAGCACTCCCTCAGCACTGACCCTCCGACAGCTCAGCACTCCCTCAGCACTGACTCTCCGACAGAGCAGCACTCCCTCAGTACTGACCCTCCGACAGTGCAGTACTCCCTCAGTACTGACCCTCCGACAGTGCAGTACTCCCTCATTACTGACCCTCCAACAGTGCAGCACTCCCTCAGTACTGACCCTCCAACAGTGCAGCACTCCCTCAGTACTCACCCTCCCGACAGTGCAGCTCTCCCTCAGCACTGACCCTCCAACAGTGCAGCTCCCCCTCAGCACTGACCCTCCGACAGTGCAGCACTCCCTCAGCGCTGACCCTCCGACAGTGCAGCACTCCCTCAGTACTCACCCTCCGACAGTGCAGCTCTCCCTCAGCACTGACCCTCCGACAGTGCAGCACTCCCTCAGTACTGACCCTCCGACAGTGCAGCTCCACCTCAGCACTGACTCTGCAACACTGCAGCACTCCCTCAGCACTAACCCTCCGACAGAGCCGCACTCCCTCACTACCGGCAAACGGAGTCAGCACTGGAACATGGAGCTGGACCCTCTGGTTGGCTACCTCGGACCTACGACCTTCTGCTCTCAGTGACTGAGCGGGACGGGCTGGGGGACGGAGAGATCGAGGCGGGTCGAGCGGGTGGGTGGGGGGTGAGCGGGGTTGCGGCTGAGCAGCCCCCCACCCCCCCACCGCAACCCAGCTCTCCGGCCCCGGCCTCCGCCTTTGATGCCAAACTCGGCGGGGGGAGGGAGTCTGTTGCCACCGAGCTGTGCTGGGGACGTGAGGCCTGCTGCAGTCCACCAGCCTCAGCCCAGCCGCCAAGTCCTTCGTAAAGGTCAAAGGGGAGGGACGGTTAATGCTGCGGGTCCGGGGAGTCGGGGAGATCCGGTGGGAGAATTCGCGATCCGGCAGGAAACCTTCCCCACGCCGCCGCCGGAGTTGAGCGGCTTGGTTCCTGGCCGGGGTTAGG
Organism: Carcharodon carcharias; assembly: GCF_017639515.1. Taxonomy (NCBI): domain Eukaryota; kingdom Metazoa; phylum Chordata; class Chondrichthyes; order Lamniformes; family Lamnidae; genus Carcharodon; species Carcharodon carcharias. Next base: position 9,437,969 of record NW_024470624.1, read on the forward strand.
CTGGGACCATTGGTGCCCTGTAACCCCTCCCCTTTACGGAGCGGGTGGAATAACCCCGGGCGTAGTGTCGCCCTCCCGCCATCGGGTGGTGCTACCCTCCCCAGCCGGGTTGGCGCCGTGGGGCCTCCCAGTATTAACGGCGCCGCCCCACCCACACTCACCCCACCTCCCCCTCCCCATCCCCGTGCCCCCCCCCACTTCTCCTCCCCATCCCCCACCACCCCACACCACACCCCGCCCCCCGCCCCAACCGACCCGCATTCCCCAGCGCCACATCCCATCCCCTCGCCCTCACGGCCCCCACCCTCCCCGGGCCCCCTCCCCACCCAAATTGCCCCTTCCCCCACACCCCCCCTCCCACCCCCCCTTCCCCAGGACGCCCCCGGCCCCAGGCTCCGCCAGGCTGCCTCCCCCTCCTCAAGTCTCCCCCCCCACCCCCGCTCCCCACCCCCACCCCCACGTCTCAACCCAATTACCCCACCCGCCCTCCGGACTGCTCCACCCCCAATACCCCACCCCCCCAACTCCCCCACTAGCCCGCCCCACCACTCCCCCATTACCCCACTCCTCCATTACCCCACTCCCCCATTACCCCACTCCTCCATTACCTCACACCTCCATTACCCCACTCCCCCATTATCCCACTCCCCCATTACCCCACTCCCCCATTACCCCACACCCCCATTACCCCACTCCCCCAATACCCCACTCCCCCATTACTCCACTCCCCCATTACCCCACTCCCCCAATACCCCACTCCCCCATTACCCCACTCCCCCATTACCCCACTCCCCAATCCCCCTTTACCCCACTCCCCAATCCCCCATTACCCCACTCCCCCATTACCGCACTCTCCCACTCCCCCATTACCCCACTCCCCCATTACCCCACTCCCCAATCCCCCATTACCCCACTCCCCAATCCCCCATTACCCCACTCCCCCATTACCCCACTCCACACACCCCCATTACCTCACACCCCGATTACCCCACTCCCCCATTACCTCACACCCCACACCCATTACCCCACTCCCCAATTACACCACTCCCCCATTATCTCACACCCCACACCCCCATTACCCCACTCCCCACACCCCCGTTACCCCACGCCCACACCCCCATTAACCCATTCCCCACACCCCCATTACACCACTCCCCACACCCCCATTATCCCACTCTCCACACCCCCATTTCCACACTCCCCCATTACCCCACACCCTCACTACACCTCCCCACTCCCCCATTACCCCACTCCCTACTACCCCATTCCCCTCTCCCCATTACCCAATCCCCTCTCCATTACCCCACTGTCCCAAAACCCCACTACCCACTCCCACATTACCCCACACCCCCATTACCCAACTCTGCCATTACCCAACCCCATTACCCCACCCTACTATCCCTTTACCCGACTAACCACTCCCCCATTGCCCCACTCCCCACACCCCCATTAACCCACTTTCCCTTACCCCACTTCCCCTTCTGCCATTACCTAACCCCATTACCTCTCTCCCCCATTACCCAACTCCCCACTCCGCCATTACCCCACTCCTCACACCCCCATGGCCTCAATCCATTACCCCACTCCCCATTATCCCATTACCTCACTCCCCATATCTCCATTACCCTAGTCACCCATTACCCCACCCCATCACTCCCCAATTACCCCAATCCCCACCCTGCCATTACCCCACTCCACTACCCCTTTACCCGACTCCCTGCTACCCCATTACCTCATTCCCCACACCCGCATTACCCCACACCCCCACCCCAACACTCTATTACCCCACCATACCACTCCCCGTTACCCCAATCTCCATATCCCCATTACCCCACTTCTCACGCCCCCATTACCCCGCTCTCCACTCCCCCAATTACCCAATTCCCCACAACCCCATTATCCTACTCCCCCAATTCCCCACTCCACAATCCCCATTACCCCACATCCCACAACCCCACACCCTGCTACCCTCTTACCCCACCCCACTAACCCATTACCCAATGCCCACTTCCCCCATTACCCTGCACACATATTACTTCACTCCCCACTACTCTATTACTCCCCTTCCCGCTCCCCCATTACCCCAACCCTACTACCTCAACCCACCACACCCCCGATTTCCCCACACCCCACTACATGGACCCCATTGCCTCATACACGTGCCACCCCATCCTACGGACACAGTCTGCCAATATTTTGTGCTCTCCCAAGTAATGGAGTGGGAATATCCTGGCCATCTTGAGTTGTGCCCCTCACCAACTCGCACCACACCCCACCATCGAATTCCTGGTCTCCTTCACATCAGGAGTGTGAGTATTCCCCCCCACTTGCCTGGATGAGTGCAGCTCCCACAACACTCGAGAAGCTCGACACCACCCAGGACAAAGCAGCCCCCGCTCGATCGGCACCCCATCCACAAACATTCACTCCCCCCATCACCGACGCACAGTAGCAGCAGTGTGTGTACCATCTACAAGATGCACCGCAGCAACTCACCGAGGCTCCTTCGACAACACCTTCCAAACCCACGACCGCTACCGTCTAGAAGGACGAGGGCAGCAGACACATGGGGAACACCCCCACCTGGAAGTTCCCCTCCGAGACGCACTCACCATCCCGACTTGGGAACATATCGGCCGTTCCTTCACTGTCGCCGGCTCAAAATCCTGGGAACTCCCTCCCTAACAGCGCGGTGGGTGTACGTACAGGACTGCAGCGGCTCGAGAAGACGGAACACCGCCACCTTTTTAAGGGGCAACTAGGGATGGGCAATAAGCGCTGGGCCTCGCTCTTTTTACAGGAAGGATATATTTAGACGTCTAACCGAGACGGTGGGGGAAGGGTGCGAATGTCGTGGTTAAACATGGTGCCTGCCGGTTCTCTAACTCTCTCCTTTTCTTTACCCCCCAGTCCCCCCACCACCCTCCAACAGGCAGTGCGGCCATTCCACCGTCTGTCACCGTCTTCCCCCCCATCGCAGGACGAAATGTCCCGGTCCGGCGCGGCCACCCTGAGCTGCCTGGTGAGCGGTTTTAAGCCAGGCTTCGTGGACGTGCAGTGGAGCGCCGACGGAGCGACCGTCACCTAGGGGCCCAGTGGAGCTGGAGGCTGGCGGCACCCACCGCGTGGCCAGCTACCTGCAGCTGCCCGCCGGCGACTGGTGGGGGGGTTGGCAGTACGCCTGCCGGGTCCGGCAACCAGGCCTGGGCCCAGCCCATCGAGAGGAGCCTGAGCAGCGCAGCCTGCGACCCTTGACCCCCCTCCACTGCCCTCCACCGCCGAGGAACGCCTTCTAGAACATTCGCCGATCGACGCCGACAATCCCGGCCGACCCGGGAGGATTTGGGGGAGGGGAGGGGTGTGGCTGCCGATTTGACCTCCGACCCTTCTGGCCGGAGCGTGATGACCGACGGGCGATGGGTGTCCGAGGTTCCGCCTGCTTCGCTTCCCGCTTTGCCCCAGGAGCCGGTGACCCAGCTGCCCCACCACCCCCCCCCACCCCCATCGACCCCAGTTAATCTACCCAGGCACCCCCCTTCCCCTCCCCCAGGCCACGAGGCGAGGGACGAATCTCCACGGGAACTGGAGGGGAGGTTGGGGGGAGGCCATTCAGCCCCTCCGGATTGCTCTACACCCTCCCCCCCACAACGCTCAGCGAGATGACCACCGACCTGTTCATTCACCCCCCCCCCCCTTCTACCCGGGACCCGTCCATCTCGACTTGAACTTTAACAGTCGATCGAGCAGGTACTACCCTCTGCAGGAGAGATCCAACCTCCCTCCTGCCCTGTGTGTGTGATGGTTGGGGGGGGGGGGGAGTGTTTCTTAACTTCACCCCCTGAAGGGTCTCTGCTCTCATCAGGCCCCTCGGCCTGGCTTTCCCCTCACCCCCCACCCCCTGAGGAGAGGAAACGGTTTCCCTCACTCTCTCTCTCCGCTCCCCACCCCGAGGGTCCGGGTGTTACGGAAACGCCCCTGCGTATGAATATACTTAGCTTCTTAGCAAGCGTAATTGAGCCATGCTGTGAGCCCAACTGATAATTTTAAACTAATTGTTAATGCAATTCTTATCACACTCAGGATTGTTCAGCAAGTGCTGTCCAATCGCAGAATCACATCTAACGTTAGTCATTATGTTCTGAGTTTTGCAAGCATGGGCTGATTGAGTATAGTCAGTACTTTACCTGTTGTGAACAGCCGAAGGGACATGCTGTTTGATATTCATACACAGGGACTGCTCGCCCCCTCCAGGGCTGTCGACAGGTCATGTCCCGTTCTCTCTTCATTTGGCAGGGCTGCGTCTCGAGATCTCATTCCCCCTCCCCCACCCCCGCTGCTGAACGATATCTCGACGAGCTAACGCGTGCCGTCCTCGAAATCTCCGCAACCAACTCCCCCCTCGTTCCCCACCCCCCCCCACCCCCGCCACATCTTGGCTTCATCGCCTCACACAAGCCAATGATTTCCTCCTGAACCATGGTCCCTATTGTCGGCGAGCGTTTTGGAGTCAAAAAGTTCCTTGGGTGCGTGTCCTGCAATTACTGTCCTTGCGCGTGGGCCCTTTGTCTGCGTCGTTAATAAAGGCCGAGACTCCCAGCCTCTGACTCGACTCGTCTTTTTCTGGTGAACAACAGGAGCGGAACCTTCCGGAGCGCCGCGGCTAACTTGGGGGTTGTCAGGGGGCAGGGGGACAGATATAAGGTGGGGACAAGGCCTTGGACTTAGCGTCTCCACCATAGTCTTCCCCCGCTTGCAGCAGCTCAGCTTCAACGCCTGTTGGGGCAAGGAACCCTTTTGGGGCATTAGTGTGTACAGACCCGGTTCTGGGGCATTGCTGGCAATGTTGCCCCTTGAGAACGGGTGATGGTGGCGGTGGTGGCCAAGCCACCTTCATGCGTTGGGAACCGTTGGGAGAAGGTTCGCTCAGCCGATTCCCGGGATGAAGTGGGGGGGGGTTTGTCTCATGGGGAAAGGTTGAGCAGGTCGGGGCCGGTACTCATTGGGGTTTAGAAGAACGAGAGGGGATCTTATTGAGACAGATAAGATCCTGGGGGGGGCGGTGGGGGGCCACAGTTTAAAAATAAGGCGGGGAGGGGGTCTCCCATCGAAGAGGGAGACGAGGAGGAATTTCTTCTCTCGGTGGGGGGAGGGGGGGGGGGTCAGTCTGTGGGATTCTCTCCCCTCCCCAGACAGCGGCGGAGGCCGGGTCACTGAATATATCCGAGGCCGAGTTAGACAGAGATTCGATCGATGAGGGGAGTTGAGGGTTATGGGGGAGGGATGGAGGGGAAATGGGAGGGGAGGGTGATGGGGGAGGGAGGGGGGAGAGGGAAAGGGAGGGGAGGGTGATGGGGGAGGGAGGGAGGGTGATGGGGAGGGGAGGAGGGAATGGGAGGGGAGGGCGATGGGGCGGGAGGAGGGGGAGAGGGAGGGTGATGGGGGGAGGGGTGATGGGGGAGGGAGGAGGGGGAGAGGGAGGGTGATGGGCAGGGGAGGGGGAGGGTGATGGGGGAGGGAGGGGGAGAGGGAGGGTGATGGGGAGGGTGAGGGGAGGGTGATGGGAGGAAGGGGAGAGGGAGGATGATGGGGAGAGGAGGGGGAGGGTGATGGGGGAGGGAGGAGGAGAGGGAGGGTGATGGGGGGAGGGAGGGGGAGGGTGATGGGGGAGGGAGGGGGAGAGGGAGGGTGATGGGGAGGGTGAGGGGAGGGTGATGGGAGGAAGGGGAGAGGGAGGGTGATGGGCAGGGGAGGGGGAGGGTGATGGGGAGGGAGGGTGATGGGGGGAAGGGAGGAGGAGAGGGAGGGTGATGGGGGGAGGGAGGGGGAGGGTGATGGGGGAGGGAGGGGTAGATGGAGGGTGATGGGGTAGGGAGGGGGAGAGGGAGGGTGATGGGGGAGGGAGGGGGAGAGGGAGGGTGATGGGGAGGGTGATGGGGAGGGTGATGTTGGGAGGGAGGGGGAGAGGGAGGGTGATGGGGGAGGGAGGGGGAGAGGGAGGGTGATGGGGGAGGGAGGGGGAGAGGGAGGGTGATGTTGGGAGGGAGGGGGAGAGGGAGGGTGATGGGGAGGTAGGAGGGGGAGAGGGAGGGTGATGGGGGAGGAGGGAGGGTGATGAGAGTGGGAGGGTGATGGGGAGGGAGGAGGGGGAGAGGGAGGGTGATGGGGGAGGAGGGAGGGTGATGAGAGTGGGAGGGTGATGGGGAGGGAGGAGGGGGAGAGGGAGGGTGATGGGGGAGGGAGGAGGGGGAGAGGGAGGGTGATGGGGAGGGTGATGGGGAGGGAGGAGGGGGAGAGGGAGGGTGATGGGGAGGGAGGGTGATGGGGAGGGAGGAGGGGGAGAGGGAGGGTGATGGGGGAGGGAGGAGGGGGAGAGGGAGGGTGATGGGGAGGGTGATGGGGAGGGAGGAGGGGGAGAGGGAGGGTGATGGGGAGGGAGGGTGATGGGGGAGGGAGGGTGATGGGGGAGGGAGGGTGATGGGGAGGGAGGGGGAGAGGGAGGGTGATGGGGAGGGGGAGAGGGAGGGTGATGGGGAGGGAGGGGGAGAGGGAGGGTGATGGGGAGGGGGAGAGGGAGGGTAATGGGGAGGGGAGGGGGAGGGGGAGGGTGATGGGGGGAAGGGAGAGGGAGGGTGATGGGGAGGGAGGAGGGGGAGAGGGAGGGTGATGGGGGGAGGGAGGGTGATGGGGAGGGAGGAGGGGGAGAGGGAGGGTGATGGGGGGAGGGAGGGGGAGGGTGATGGGGGAGGGAGGGGGAGGGTGATGGGGGAGGGAGGAGGAGAGGGAGGGTGATGGGGAGGGAGGGTGATGGGGGAAGGGAGGGGGAGGGTGATGGGGAGGAAGGAGGGGGAGAGGGAGGGTGATGGGGAGGGGGAGATGGAGGGTGATGGGGGAGTGAGAGGGAGGGTGATGGGGGGAGGGAGGGGGAGATGGAGGGTGATGGGGTAGGGAGGGGGAGAGGGAGGGTGATGGGGTAGGGAGGGGGAGAGGGAGGGTGATGGGGTAGGGAGGGGGAGAGGGAGGGTGATGGGGGAGGGAGGGGGAGAGGGAGGGTGATAGGGGAGGGAGGGGGAGAGGGAGGGTGATGGGGTAGGGAGGGGGAGAGGGAGGGTGATGGGGAGGGAGGGGGAGGCTGATGGGGTGGAAGGAGGGGAGAGGGAGGGTGATGGGGGAGGGGGAGAGGGAGGGTGATGGGGAGGGGAGGGTGAGGGTGATGGGGGAGGGGGAGGGTGATGGGGAGGGGGAGAGGGAGGGTGATGGGGAGGGAGGAGGGGGAGAGGGAGGGTGATGGGGAGGGTAGGGGGAGGGTGATGGGGGAGGGGGAGGGTGATGGGGAGGGTGATGGGGAGGGAGAGGGAGAGGGAGGGTGATGGGGAGGGGGAGAGGGAGGGTGATGGGGAGGGAGGGGGAGGGTGATGTTGGGAGGGAGGGGGAGAGGGAGGGTGATGGGGAGGAGGGAGGGTGATGAGAGTGGGAGGGTGATGGGGAGGGAGGAGGGGGAGAGGGAGGGAGGAGGGGGAGAGGGAGGGTGATGGGGGAGGGTGACGGGGAGGAGGGAGGGTGATGGGGATGGAGGAGGGGGAGAGGGAGGGTGATGGGGAGGGAGGGTGATGGGGGAGGGAGGAGGGGGAGAGGGAGGGTGATGGGGAGGGAGGAGGGGTAGAGGGAGGGTGATGGGGGAGGGTGATGGGGAGGGAGGAGGGGGAGAGGGAGGGTGATGGGGAGGGAGGGTGATGGGGAGGGAGGAGGGGGAGAGGGAGGGTGATGGGGGAGGGTGATGGGGAGGGAGGAGGGGGAGAGGGAGGGTGATGGGGAGGGAGGGTGATGGGGAGGGAGGAGGGGGAGAGGGAGGGTGATGGGGAGGGAGGAGGGGGAGAGGGAGGGTGATGGGGAGGGAGGGTGATGGGGAGGGAGGAGGGAGGGTGATGGGGAGGGAGGAGGGGGAGAGGGAGGGTGATGGGGAGGGAGGAGGGGGAGAGGGAGGGTGATGGGGAGGGAGGGTGATGGGGAGGGAGGAGGGAGGGTGATGGGGAGGGAGGAGGGGGAGAGGGAGGGTGATGGGGAGGGAGGGTGATGGGGAGGGAGGAGGGAGGGTGATGGGGAGGGAGGAGGGGGAGAGGGAGGGTGATGGGGAGGGAGGAGGGGGAGAGGGAGGGTGATGGGGAGGGAGGAGGGGGAGAGGGTGGGTGATGGGGAGGGAGGGTGATGGGGAGGGAGGAGGGGGAGAGGGAGGGTGATGGGGGAGGGAGGAGGGGGAGAGGGAGGGTGATGGGGAGGGAGGAGGGGGAGAGGGTGGGTGATGGGGAGGGAGGGTGATGGGGAGGGAGGAGGGGGAGAGGGAGGGTGATGGGGAGGGAGGAGGGGGAGAAGGAGGGTGATGGGGAGGGAGGTGGGGGAGAGGGAGGGTGATGGGGAGGGAGGAGGGGGAGAGGGAGGGTGATGGGGAGGGAGGAGGGGGAGAAGGAGGGTGATGGGGAGGGAGGGTGATGGGGAGGGAGGAGGGAGGGTGATGGGGAGGGAGGAGGGGGAGAGGGAGGGTGATGGGGAGGGAGGAGGGGGAGAGGGAGGGTGATGGGGAGGGAGGAGGGGGAGAGGGAGGGTGATGGGGGAGGGACAGGCAGGAATGTGGAGATGAGGTCACAATCGGATCAGGCGGCGTCTTATCGAATGGGCGAGCAGGGCAGGCGCGAGGGGCCGAATGTCCCGCTCTCCTGCTCCTGATCTTATATGAGCGGCGCGCGGTGAGCGAGCAGGCAGGTCATTTCATTTCGGCGGTCGGCGTGCACGTGCGGCGAGGCGAAGTCATGCGCACGCACACACAGCGGCGCGCGGTGAGCGAGCAGGTCATTTCATTTCGGAGTGGTGAAGGGGAAGAGGTCGAGTGGGAGCAAGGAGGGGAGGAGCGATGTGGGGGAGGGGGCAGAAAGAGCGGAAGGGGAAGGGGACGGAGAGAGAGGAGGAAGAGGAATTGAGTGTGTGTATTCGGGGGTGTTAAAAATAAGGTATACCTTTACGTTAATATGTATTTCTGCATTTGTGGGTTGAAAGGATGAAGCTTTAAGTTTCCGCTAAGAGATGCCTGCATTTTAATGAGTTGTATTATCCTCGAAGCGGGGAGCTGTGTTCCCAAGGGGGGAGGTGGGGTTTGTGGTTTAGGGAAATTAAGACAAAAGTAGGAAAAACTGTGCTGCTGCCTAGCAACAGGAGTCCAGAGAGGAAAGCCGCACCCACACAGACCCATATGCAGAGAAACCGAAAGCAGTTTTAAGGTCAGTTGGTCAGTGGGTCCTAAAGTCCGAAAGGAGTTGCCAGCAGAAGCAGCCTAGGAGAGGGACAGAGAGCAAGTCCTGAACTAAAGTAGAAACCTTTCAAAGGATCATCTTCCGCCATTTCCGCCGATCCAGCATGATGCCTCCACCAAACACATCTTCCCTTAACCGTCCCCCCACCACCCCCCCCCCCCCCCCCCCCCCCCCCCCCCCCCCGCGGCATTCCACAGGGAACGTTCCCTCCGGGATACCCTGGTCCACTCCTCCGTCGCCCCATTACCTCAGCCCCCTCCCACGGCACCTTCCCATGCAACTGCAGAAGGTGCAACGCCTGCCCCTTCACTTCCCCCCTCCTCACCGTCCAAGGGCCCAAACACTCCTTTCAAGTGAAACAGCATTTCACTTGTACTTCCCTCAATTTAGTCTACTGCATTTGCTGCTCCCAATGCAGTTTCCTCTACATTGGAGAGACCAAACGCAGACCGGGTGACTGCTTTGCGGAACACCTTCGGTCTGTCCGCAAGCATGACCCAGACCTCCCTGTCGCTTGCCATTTCAACACCCCACGCTGCTCTCATGCCCACATGTCCATCCTTGGCTTGCTGCATTGTTCCAGTGAAGCTCAATGCAAAGTGGAAGAACAGCACCTCATCTTCCGACTAGGTACTTTACAGCCTTCCGGACTGAATATTGAGCTCAACAATTTTAGATCATGATCTCTCTCCTCCATCCCCACCCCCTTTTCCCAATAATTTATATAGATTTTTCTTTTCCCACCTATTTCCATTATTTTTAAATGTATTTCCATCCATTGTTTTATCTCTACCTTTTAGCCTATTTCGATTCCTTCACCCCACCCCCACTAGGACTATTTGTACCTTGCTCGTCCTGCTTTCTACCCTTAATTAGCACATTCCTTAGATAATATCATCACCTTCAACACCTCTTTGTCCTTTTGTCTGTGACCTCTTTTGGCTATCTCCACCTATCACTGACCCTCTATCCAGCTCTACCTGTCCCACCGCCCCCATATAAACCAGCTTATATTTCACCTCGCTTCTATTTTTACTTAGTTCTGTTGAAGAGTCATACGGACTCGAAACGTTAACTGTTCCTCTCCGCAGACGCTGCCGGACCTGCTGAGTTTTTCCAGGTATTTTTATTTTTGTTTTAAAGTAGAAACCAGCTGGACGAGAAGGGGTCCTGAGAGGGCCTTCCGGTCAAAGGGTACGAACAGGAATCGGCAAAAGGTCCCTGTTACGCCAAGCTAAGAGCAGGGAGCAGAGAAAGGCTCCCGACACAGCTCAATGGGAGAAAACTGCAGGGAGCAGGCTGAAAGCAAAACGGGCTTGCGAGAAGCCAGAAGATCCAAGGAGACAGCTGAAGGTCTGTAACTCTTTCCTGCGGGGCACGTGAAGCAGCGATGTCCTGTTGGCAAAACCGAGTCGGTGACAAGAGTGTGCGTGGAAAGATGCTTGAAGGCACGTGGCCATCCGGAAGAGTTCGAAACACTGGAGGTGGAACCTCGCGGGAAGTGTCCCGAGAGAAAGCATCGGGTTTGGGAGAAGATTCCAAATCGAGTTCTTGGAGAGTGGAGATTGGAAACCCTCATGTGAAAGATGGAGTTCAGTGAGACCGGTTAGCTCACGGTGTGACAAGCATCTGGGTGAAGTTGAGGAAAGATCCACGGTATCTGTCACTTGGTTTCAGAGTGTTGGTGTGTCCAACCACAGGTCGCCTATTGGTTTACATGGACTGTACAGTTACTGTAAACAGAGTATAAGATAGCTTTTGCAACTTGTGTCACCCTTACAAATCTGTATATGTCTGTAAAAGATTAGTTGTGGGTGGAGTGTTGTAATATAGTTCATCTTTTCTTGTTTAATAAATGTTTTACTCTTTTGTTGAAAGTTCATTAGCTGACTCTTGTGACTGTTCAGTAACCCCTCTCCCCATATCTAAACAAAAAATAAAAGTTAGGATCCTGTGATCTGGTTTGTCCAGTAATAACATCAGCTGGGATCACAACAGGGCAGAGAGAGAGAGAGAGAGAAAGGTGGGGAGGCAGGGTGGCAGAGAGAGAGAGAAAGGGGGGCAGAGAGAGAGAGAAGGGGGGGCAGAGAGAGAGAGAGAAGGGGGGCAGAGAGAGAGAGAAAGGGGGGCAGTGAGAGAGAGAAGAGGGCAAAGAGAGAGAAGGGGGGGCAGAGAAAGAGAAGGGGGGGCAGAGAAAGAGAAGGGGGCGCAGAGAAAGAGAAGGGGGCGCAGAGAAAGAGAAGGGGGCGCAGAGAAAGAGAAGGGGGCAGGGGGGCAGAGAGAGAGAGAGAAGGGGGGGCACAGAGAGAGAGAGAGAAGGGGGGGCAGAGAGAGAGAGAAGTGGGGGGCAGAGAGAGACAGAGTCTAAAACTCACTCCAGGGCCCCGAGGGTGAAAGATCAGCGATCTCCCACCTCAGCCAGTCCCCTCAGTAACCCCTCTACGAGCGTGGTAATCTCTCTTCTCTCTCTGTCCCTATCGTGTCAGTGGTCACGTGAGAATCTGGGGCAGGCAAATGGGTCGGCGGATGAAAAGAGCAGAAAGAGAGTCCTTTTTCTTGTTTAATATTCTTCAAATGTTTAATTAACCCAACAGTACTGATACAGTATGAAAGAAGTCTAGAAAACATACAGGCTGCATTCTACTGCCGGTCTAGAACGGCCCAGCACAGCCTCCTCATTAAACCCACGCCCCGCTTTCACAGCACAGGTTTCCCACCACCCCCACCCACCCCAACTACCACCATCACCAACCCCACCCACCCCACCCCCCCCTGCCCACCCCAACTACCACCACCACCACCCCCACCCCCCTCCTCCTCGCCTTCAAACAGGCCCAGGGGGTGAGGGGGAGGGGGGGGGGGCATTTTTGTGTTTCTCTTTTACTGGATAAAAAAAAACAATTCATTTTCGCGACAAAGCTTTCCTTTCTTAAACTTCTTTCGGGTGGCGTGGCAGCGATGGTGGGAAAGGTTGGGCCGGTGGGGGAGCGCGATGAGGCGCGGAGGAGGGGGGGAGGGGGACGGAGATCGGAAGGAGAGGGTCAGCGGAGGAGGGGGACCGGAAGGAGAGGGCTGGGGAGGAGGGAGAGGGCGGGGGGAGGAGGGGGATCAGAGGGAGAGGGTCAGGGGAGAAGGGGGACCGGAGGGAGAGGGCCGGGGTAGGAGGGAGAGGGCGGGGGGAGGAGGGGGACCAGAGGGAGGGGGACCGGAGGGAGGAGGGGGATCGGAGGCAGAGGGCCGGGGGAGGAGGGAGAGCGCCGGGGGAGGAGGGAGAGGCGGGGGAGGAGGGAGAGGGCAGGGGAGGAGGGGGATCGGAGGGAGAGGGTCAGGGGAGAAGGGGGACCGGAGGGAGAGGGCCGGGGTAGGAGGGAGAGGGCGGGGGGAGGAGGGGGACCAGAGGGAGGGGGACCGGAGGGAGGAGGGGGATCGGAGGCAGAGGGCCGGGGGAGGAGGGAGAGGGCCGGGGGAGGAGGGAGAGGCAGGGGGAGGAGGGAGAGGGCCGGGGGAAGAGGGAGAGGCAGGGGGAGGAGGGAGAGGGCCGGGGGAGGAGGGAGAGGCAGGGGGAGGAGGGAGAGGGCCGGAGGAGGAGGGAGAGGCAGGGGGAGGAGGGAGAGGGCAGGGGAGGAGGGGGATCGGAGGGAGAGGGTGGGGGAGGAGGGGAATCGGAGGGAGGGGGCAGGGGGAGGAGGGGGATCAGAAGGAGAGGGTGGGGGAGGAGGAGAATCGGAGGGAGGAGGGGGATCGGAGGGAGAGTGTGGGGGAGGAGGGGGATCGGAGGGTCGGGGGAGGAGGGAGAGTGTGAGGGAGGAGGGGGATCGGAGGGTCGGGGGAGGAGGGAGAGTGTGGGGGAGGAGGGGGATCGGAGGGTCGGGGGAGGAGGGAGAGTGTGAGGGAGGAGGGGGATCGGAGAGAGAGGGTGGGGGAGGAGGGGGATCGGAGGGTCGGGGGAGGAGGGAGAGTGTGAGGGAGGAGGGGGATCGGAGAGAGAGGGTGGGGGAGGAGGGGGATCGGAGGGTCGGGGGAGGAGGGAGAGTGTGAGGGAGGAGGGGGATCGGAGAGAGAGGGTGGGGGAGGAGGGGGATCGGAGGGTCGGGGGAGGAGGGAGAGTGTGGGGGAAGAGGGGGATCGGAGGGAGAGGGCGGGGGGAAGAGGGGGATCGGAGGGAGAGGGCGGGGGGAAGAGGGGGATCGGAAGGAGGAGGGGGATCGGAGGGAGGAGGGGGATCGGAGGGAGGAGGGGGATCGGAGGGAGAGGGTGGGGGGAGGCGGTAGCTAGAAGCCTGAGAACCCTAAGCCTAACTAAGCGAACCACAAGGAATAGATAGGACGGTGCCCTCTTCCTACAATCCCGCAAACCCCCCCCTGACCCTACCAACAATATCCCCCTCCCTACCCAGCAGCACCCCCCCCCCCCACCCCACCGGCAATATCCGCCTCCCCACCCAGCACCCCTCGCCCCCTCCACTAACATTAAAAGCCGCAACAACTCGGTCGAGGGCGAGCTGAGCGCGCCAAGCGCACAGGAAGCTGATCAAAACAATAAAAAAAAAAAATTCCACAAGAGCCAAAAGCGAGGCCTGGAGGGGCTTCCAGAGGGGTGGAGGGGAGCGGGGGGGAAGCGGGGGTCACGTCGCTTCGGCCTGGCCTGACCTCCCAGAATTAAAGCTATCCCGCGCGTTCCCGGTTTCTGTTTCCTGGGCGTTGAGGAGCGGGGCGAGGGGGCTGTCGCTGAGCACGGGGTGGGGGGTGGGGGGGGGGGGTGGTGGTGTGCAAAGAGACGAGAACCTTCCTCCTCGAAGATGCCTCACTTTTTTAAATTCAGAATAAAAATCCAGTTTGAAGCGGCCGCCGTTCGGGCCGAGCTCGAAGCGATAAAAACACCGGAACTGCCAGAACGGCGGGAAGGATGGTGGGAGGGGGTGGGGGGGAGAGGGGGGGGGGGGGGGGGGTAAGAGAGGAGGGCAGCGGGGAGAACGGAAAGGGGGGGGGGGGGGGAGGTTGTTAAGTGGCGTCAGCCGGCCCCGGCTCCTCTAATGGTTGTCCTGGCCGTTGGCGTCGTCCCCACCATCGTCCTCGCCCTCCTCTTCGTCCTTACGTCCTTTGCTGTCACGCAGCTGCGGGGCAGAGGGGAGGGAAGGTCAGTCAAAGGGGAGGCTCCCCCCACCTCCCCTCTCCCTCCCTCCCACTCACCTACCCACCGCCACGCCTACCCTCTCCCCCCACCTCCCCTCTCCCTCCCTCCCACCCACCGCCACCCCTATCCGCTCCCCCCACCTCCCCTCTCCTTCCCTCCCACCCACCGCCACCCCTATCCGCTCCCCCCCACCTCCCCTCTGCTTCCCACCCCACCCACCGCCACCCCTATCCGCTCCCCCCACCTCCCCTCTCCTTCCCTCCCACCCACCGCCACCCCTACTCACTCCCCCACCTCCCCTCTCCTTCCCTCCCACCCACCGCCACCCCTATCCGCCCCCCCACCTCCCCTCTCCTTCCCACCCACCCACCGCCACCCCTATCCGCTCCCCCCACCTCCCCTCTCCTTCCCTCCCACCCACCGCCACCCCTACTCACTCCCCCACCTCCCCTCTCCTTCCCTCCCACCCACCGCCACCCCTATCCGCTCCCCCCACCTCCCCTTACCCTCCCTCCCTCCCACCCACCGCCACCCCTACTCACTCCCCCACCTCCCCTCACCCACCCACCCACCGCCACCCCTACTCACTCCCCCACCTCCCCTCTCCTTCCCTCCCACCCACCGCCACCCCTATCCGCTCCCCCCACCTCCCCTCTCCCTCCCTCCCACCCACCGCCACCCCTACTCACTCCCCCACCTCCCCTCACCCACCCACCCACCGCCACCCCTACCCACTCCCCCCACCTCCCCTTACCCTCCCTCCCCCCCCCCTCTCCAAGGCGGCCCACTCACCCCCTTCCCCCACGCACACACCCACACTCCGCGGCCGAGGGCCAGGAATCTCCCCGCTGGGCCGAGAGGTTCAGGGCAGGCTCGCCCCCTCCCCCAAACACACACACACCCACCACTCCCCCCCCCCAAACCCACAGCCGAGGGCCAGGAATCTCCCCTCTGGGCAAGAGGCTCAGGGCAGGCTCGCCCCCCTCCCCCAAACACACACACACATTTCCCCCCCCAACACTCCACGGCCGAGGGCCAGGAATCTCCCCGCTAGGCCGAGAGGCTCAGGGCAGGCTCACCCCCTCCCCTACACCCCCAACCCCGCCACCCTACTCCACACTCCACGGCCGAGGGCCAGGAATCTCCCCACTGGGCGAGAGGCTCAGGGCAGGCTCGCCCCCTCCCCCAAACACACACACACACAACCCCCCACCCCACACTCCATGGCCGAGGGCCAGGAATCTTTCCGCTGGGTGAGAGATTCAGGGAAGGCTCGCACCCCCTTCCCCCAAACGCGCACACACACAATTCCCCCCCCAACATGCCACGTCCGGGGAATCCAGGCTCTGGTTCGTACCTGCTCCTCCTCTTCGTCTTCCAGGGGGTCGCCTTCCTCGCCGGTCCCCTCGCTCTCGGCCTTCTTGGAGTCGCTCCCCGCTTTGCTGCTGCTCCCCTCGTCCGTCTTCTCACTCTTCATCTCTGCCCAGGGGTTTAAAAAAGAAAAGCCATTTGAAATCAGCCCACAGCAGCCCTGGATGGGGGGTGGGGGGGGCGGGGTATGAGGGGTGCAGCAGAGCAGGTGGAGGTTGCGAGGTTGGGGGAGGGGGGGGTGGGGAGGAGGGATGAGGAAAGAGATGGAGGACTTGGGAAAACAGAAGAAGACCTCTGGTATATCGGAGGGGCTCCCCGGGTGGGAGGGAAGTGGGTAACCCGTGAGTCGGCGGGACAGGAGTGAGCGGAGGGGGGAATCCTGCACGCCTGGGATGGGGTGTGGGTCAGTCAATGTCTCACACATCCTGGAAGATAGAGGGATAGGGGGTGGGGTGTGGGGAGGGAATCCTCATATTGGACGAATGTGGGTGAGGGGCAGGGACAGGGGGGTGCTTAAGGGGGCTACGGGAGCGCCCTTGACACGTGTGCTGGAGCAGAGTGTTGTATCTGAGAGAGGCAGGCTCTCACACGGATAGGGATTGGGCGGAGAGTGTGAGCTGCCGGTTTGCTGGGAGAGACAGAGAGGATCGAGAATCTGACCTGCCAGGGTGTGCGGTCTGTGGACCAAGAGATCTGACGGGTGTGGGAGAGATAGAGAGAGACTGGCCTGTCATTGGGCATGCGGTGGAAGGAGAGAGATGATTGACAGTCTGACCTGTCTGGTTTGGCAGGGGAGAGGGGGCTAGTGGGGAGACAGTAAGAGAGAGAGAGAGAAAGAGAGAGCGCGAGGGCGGAGAGAGAGCGAGCGAGGGCGGAGAGAGAGAGAGCGAGGGCGGAGAGCGAGCGAGGGCGGAGAGAGAGAGAGCGAGGGCGGAGAGAGAGAGAGCAAGGGCAGAGAGAGCGAGGGCGGAGAGAGAGAGCGAGGGCGGAGAGAGAGAGCGAGGGCGGAGAGGGAGAGAGAGAGAGGGCGGAGAGAGAGCGAGGGCGGAGAGAGAGACAGCGAACGAGGGTGGAGAGAGACAGCAAGCGAGGGCGGAGAGAGAGAGCAAGTGAGGGCGGAGAGAGAGCGAGGGCAGAGAGAGAGAGTGAGGGCGGAGAGAGAGACAGCGAGCGAGGGTGGAGAGAGCGAGTGAGGGCGGAGAGAGAGCGAGCGAGGGCGGTGAGAGAGAGAGAGCGAGGGCGGAGAGAGAGCGAGGGCAGAGAGAGAGAGACAGCGAACGAGGGTGGAGAGAGAGACAGCAAGCGAGGGCGGAGAGAGAGAGCAAGCGAGGGCGGAGAGAGAGCGAGGGCAGAGAGAGAGAGTGAGGGCGGAGAGAGAGACAGCGAGCGAGGGTGGAGAGAGCGAGTGAGGGCGGAGAGAGAGCGAGCGAGGGCAGAGAGAGAGAGTGAGGGCGGAGAGAGAGACAGCGAGCGAGGGTGGAGAGAGAGAGCGAGGGCGGAGAGAGTGAGCGAGGGCGGAGAGAGAGCGAGCGAGGGCGGAAAGAGAGCGAGCGAGGGCGGAGAGAGAGCGAGCGAGGGCGGAGAGAGAGCGAGCGAGGGCGGAGAGAGAGAGAGCGTGAGCGGAGAGAGAGAGGGCGAGGGCGTAGAGAGAGAGCGAGGGCAGAAAGAGAGAGAGAGCGAGGGCGGAGAGAGAGAGCGAGGGCAGAGAGAGAGAGCGAGGGCGGAAAGAGAGAGAGAGCGAGGGTGGAGAGAGAGAGAGCGAGGGCATAGAGAGCGAGAGCGAGGGCGGAGAGAGAGAGAGCGAGGGCGGAGAGAGAGAGAGCGAGGGCGGAGAGAGAGAGAGCGAGGGCGGAGAGAGAGAGAGCGAGGGCGGAGAGAGAGAGAGCGAGGGCGGAGAGAGAGAGAGCGAGGGCGGAGAGAGAGAGAGCGAGGGCGGAGAGAGAGAGAGCGAGGGCGGAGAGAGAGAGAGCGAGGGCGGAGAGAGAGAGAGCGAGGGCGGAGAGAGAGAGAGAGCGAGGGCGGAGAGAGAGAGAGAGAGCGAGGGCGGAGAGACAGCGAAGGCGGAGAGAGCGAGGGCGGAGAGAGAGAGAGTGAGGGCGGAGAGAGAGAGCGAGGGCAGAGAGAGAGAGCGAGGGCGGAGAGAGAGCGAGGGCGGAGAGAGAGCGAGGGCGGAGAGAGAGAGAGCGAGGGCGGAGAGAGAGAGAGCGAGGGCGGAGAGAGAGAGAGCGAGGGCGGAGAGAGAGAGAGCGAGGGCGGAGAGAGAGAGAGCGAGGGCGGAGAGAGAGAGCGAGGGCGGAGAGAGAGAGTGAGGGCGGAGAGAGAGAGCGAGGGCGGAGAGAGAGAGAGCGAGGGCGGAGAGAGAGAGAGCGAGGGCGGAGAGAGAGAGAGCGAGGGCGGAGAGAGAGACCGAGGGCGGAGAGAGAGAGAGTGAGGGCAGAGAGAGAGAGAGACAGAGGGGCGGAGAGAGAGAGCGAGGGCGGAGAGAGAGCGAGCGAGGGCGGAGAGAGCGAGGGCAGAGAGCGAGCGAGGGCGGAGAGAGAGAGAGAGCAAGGACGGAGAGAGAGAGAGAGAGCAAAGACAGAGAGAGAGAGAGAGAGAGAGCGAGGGCGGAGAGAGAGAGAGCGAGGGCGGAGAGAGAGGGCGGAGAGAGAGCGAGGGCGGAGAGAGGGAGCGAGGGCGGAGAGAGAGAGCGAGGGAGGAGAGAGAGCGAGGGCGGAGAGAGAGAGAGCGAGGGCGGAGAGAGAGAGAGGGCGGAGAGAGAGAGTGAGGGCGGAGAGAGAGAGAGCGAGGGCGGAGAGAGAGAGAGCGAGCGAGGACAGAGGGAGAGAGCGAGGCTGAGAGAGAGCGAAGGTGGAGTGAGAGAGAGCGAGCAAGGGCAGACAAAGAGGGCAGAGAGAGAGAGAGGGCGGAGAGAGAGCGAGGGCAGAGAGAGAGAGCGAGGGCAGAGAGAGAGAGCGAGGGCAGAGAGAGAGAGAGCGAGGGCAGAGAGAGAGAGAGCGAGGGCGGAGAGAGAGAGAGCGAGGGCGGAGAGAGAGAGAGCGAGGGCGGAGAGAGAGAGAGCGAGGGCGGAGAGAGAGAGAGCGAGGGCGGAGAGAGAGAGCGAGGGCGGAGAGAGAGAGCAAGGACGGAGAGAGAGAGCAAGGACGGAGAGAGAGAGCAAGGACGGAGAGAGATCGAGGGCGGAGGGAGAGAGCGAGGGCGGAGAGAGAGAGAGCGAGGGCGGAGAGAGAGAGCGAGGGCGGAGGGAGAGAGCGAGGGCGGAGAGAGAGAGCGAGGGCGGAGAGAGCGAGCGAGGGCGGGGAGAGAGAGAGCGAGGGCAGAGAGAGAGAGAGCGAGGGCAGAGAGAGAGAGAGAGCGAGGGCAGAGAGAGAGAGAGAGCAAGGGCAGAGAGAGAGAGGGAGGGCGGAGAGAGTGACAGCGAGCGAGGGCGGAGAGAGCGAGCAAGGGCGGAGAAAGAGAGAGCGAGGGCGGAGAGAGAGAGAGCGAAGGCGGAGAGAGAGAGAGAGCGAGGGCGGAGAGAGGGAGCGTGAGGGCGCAGAGAGAGAGAGCGAGGGCGGAGAGAGGGAGCGCGAGGGCGCAGAGAGAGAGAGAGAGAGGGCGGAGAGAGAGCGAGGGCGGAGAGAGAGAGCGAGGGCGGAGAGAGAGAGCGAGCGAGGGCGGAGAAAGAGAGCGAGGGCGGAGAGAGAGAGCGAGGGCGGAGAGAGAGAGCGAGGGCGGAGAGAGAGAGCGAGGGCGGAGAGAGAGAGCGAGGGCGGAGAGAGAGAGCGAGGGCGGAGAGAGAGAGCGAGGGCGGAGAGAGAGAGAGAGCGAGCGAGGGCAGAGAGAGAGCGAGCGAGGGCGGAGAGAGAGAGCGAGCGAGGACGGAGAGAGAGCGAGGGCGGAGAGAGAGAGCGAGCGAGGGCGGAGAGAGAGAGCGAGCGAGGGCGGAGAGAGAGAGCGAGCGAGGGCGGAGAGAGAGAGCGAGGGCGGAGAGAGAGAGCAAGGGCGGAGAGAGCAAGGGCGGAGAGAGAGAGCAAGGGCGGAGAGAGAGAGCAAGGGCGGAGAGAGAGAGCAAGGGCGGAGAGAGAGAGCAAGGGCGGAGAGAGAGAGCAAGGGCGGAGAGAGAGAGAGCGAGGGCGAAGAGAGAGAGAGAGCGAGGTCGGAGAGAGAGAGAGATCGAGGGCGGAGAGAGAGCGAGGGCGGAGAGAGAGAGAGAGCAAGGGCGGAGAGTGAGAGCGAGCGAGGGCGGAGAGAGAGCGAGGGTGGCGAGAGAGGGCGGATAAAGAGAGAGAAGGCGCGGGGAGAGACCATGAGTGGACAGCAAGAGGAGAGGAGAGAGAGGAGAGAAACGAGACTATGACCTGTGAGAGAGAAGGAAGTTCAACTGTGCAGATTGGACTAAATTACCTGTCTGGTTTGATTGCTCCTTCTCAATTTTCTCCAGACTGTCCAGGAGGGAGTCCACTTTGCTCTTGATCAAGGTCAACTCCTTCTTTATGGTGGCCAGGTCATTGGCTTTCACTGTGAGCACAAAGAGAAAGGAGGATATTGTGAATAAGACACAGCCACAGATATTCCATTACAGCCAGCAATCAGCTTAATTTTATTTGATGGGGACCGTGTAGAGGGAGCTTTACTCTGTATCTAACCCTGTGCTGTACCTGTCCTGGGAGTGTTTGATGGGGACAGTGTAGAGGGAGCTTTACTCTGCATCTAACCCTGTGCTGTACCTGTCCTGGGAGTGTTTGATGGGGACAGTGTAGAGGGAGCTTTACTCTGTATCTAACCCCGTGCTGTACCTGTCCTGGGAGCGTTTGATGGGGACAGTATAGAGGGAGCTTTACTCTGTATCTAACCCCGTGCTGTACCTGTCCTGGGAGTGTTTGATGGGGACAGTGTAGAGGGAGCTTTACTCTGTATCTAACCCTGTGCTGTACCTGTCCTGGGAGCGTTTGATGGGGACAGTATAGAGGGAGCTTTACTCTGTATCTAACCCCGTGCTGTACCTGTCCTGGGAGTGTTTGATGGGGACAGTGTAGAGGGAGCTTTACTCTGTATCTAACCCGAACTGGAAGCCGTGCGGAGGTCTGGGAACGCTCGGACTCTCCGCGTACCGTCATGATGCGCGTACCTGGTTTCCCCGATGCCGCTGACTTCTGCCCAGACTTGGTGTTGAAGCTCCCTTTGCCTCTCCGTGGCACGGGCACTGTGACACGGGGGCGCTTGGCGATGGTCACAGGCCGGGGCAGAGGGGGCGGCACCCTGCTTGGGTAAGGGTACATCCTGCAACAGAAGAGCGGACGCCAAGTTAGTGCGGTTCTTGGGGGAACCCACTTGTGACACGACCTCCCCTCTCCTCCCCCTGACAACCCCCTCTCCTAGACCGCAATGGGTTTTTGTATTACAAAAAAGCGAAAGGTCAGTCTGCAAGTACAGCAAGTGATCAGGAAGGCAAACGGACTGTCGGCCTTTATTGGAAGAGGAGCTGGGAGAATATAAGTAGGGGAGTCTTGCCACAACAGGACACGGCGTTGGTGAGTCCGCAGCCGGAGTACTGCGTAGAGTTCTGGTCTCCTTACTTAAGGAGGGATGTTATCACGTTGGAAGCCATTGGGAGAAGATTCCCAGGACGAAGTGGCGGGGGGGGTTTGTCACATGGGGAAAGGTTGAGCAGGTTGGGGCCGGTACCCATTGGAGTTTAGAAGAACGAGAGGGGATCTTATTGAGACAGATAAGATCCTGTGGTGGGGGGGGAGAGGGGATTTGACAGGGTGGATGCTCAGAGGATTTTTCCCCCTCGTGGGAGGAAATCTAGAACGAGGGGTGGGGGGGCCACAGTTTAAAAATAAGGTTGGGGGGGGGTCTCTCATTGAAGAGGGAGACGAGGAGGAATTTCTTCTCTCAGAGGGGGGGGCGGTCAGTCTGTGGGACTCTCTCCTCACCCCACCAGAGAGCAGCGGAGGTCGGGTCACTGAATATATCCGAGGTTTGATCGACGAGGGGAGTTGAGGGTTATAGGAGAGAGGGAGTGGGGAGGTAGACAGGAAAGTAGAGTCGAGGCCACAATCAGATCAGCCACGATCTTACAGAATGGGGGGGGGGGGGGGTGGGGCGGAGAGCAGGCTCGAGGTGCCTCCCCCTGGGCTGATTTCTAAGGATCCGGAGGGTGGGATCCTGACACCACCAGTCGCGCCACCATCAGGGCAAGCCGCAAGCTCAGGGGCTGCTTGGCTCAGTCGGGCTCCCCTTCTCGAGTCACAAGGTTGCAGGTTTGAAACCAGAGTCCGGCATCCGTGCCTCAGAATCCAGGCCGGCAGCCGGCCTGTCGGAGGGGGAGGCCAAGCCGAGGTCACCCCCACCCCCCACCGTCTGCCCTCTCGGTCGGACGTGGACGGGCAGGAGGGGGAAGTGGCGAGCGGTTGGTGGGGGGTGGGGGGGGGGCAGGGGGAGAAAGAGGACTCAGGTTAACTGGGGCATCGGTCGGATTGGGGCCCAGCGTGATCCTGCTGTGCGCAGGCTGAACGCGGCCGCACCTGCCCTCACGAGGGGGCAGGCGCTGCCAGGGCGATCCCAGGGCAGTGAATTGGGTGATGCAGATGACCACGTCTCTCCATCCAAGCATCACAGACCCTTCCCAGACAGAGGCAGGGGCACTACCCTTGACCAACACAGGGCCTTTCCTCCCCAGCCACAGCTCGGGATCACAGAAACCCAACACTAGCCGGCCAACTGGAACAAAGACCTTCAACGGAGGCTGGTGCTCGTGGGACAGTTCGTCAAAACTTGGCCCCAATCGCACTCTCTCCATAGCCCTGTATCAATCCCAAACTAATCCCACTGCCCCTCCCTCTCCCCATAGCCCTGTATCAATCCCAAACTAACCCCACTGCCCCTCCCTCTCCCCATAGCCCTGTATCAATCCCAAACTAACCCCACTGCCCCGCTCTCTCCCCATAGCCCTGTATCAATCCCAAACTATTCCCAGTGCCCCGCTCTCTCCCCATAGCCCTGTATCAATCCCAAACTAATCCCACTGCCCCACGCTCTCCCCGTAGCCCTGTATCAATCCCAAACTAGTGGCTCACTCAGCCATTTCTGAGGGGACAGTTAAGAGTCAACCACATCGCTTTGTTGCTGGGGGGGGGTGGTGTCTGGATTCACGTGTAGGCCAGACCGGGTAAGGACGGCAGATTTTCCCTTTCCCTAAAAGGGGACACAAGTGAACCAGATGGGGTTTTTACAACAGTCGATGACGGTTGTCATGGTCACCGTGACCGAGACTCGCTTTGTCATTCCAGGTTTTATTCACTGAATATCAATTGCACCAGCTGCTGCTGGTGGGAGCTGAACCCGTGTCCCCCCCCACCCAGTGCGTTAACCTGGGGACTCTGGATCACCAAAATAAAGGCAAAATGCCGCGGATGCTGGAAACCTGAAACAAAGACAGAAAACGGCTGGAAAAACTCAGCAGGTCTGACAGCACCCGCGGAGGGAGAGAAGAACAAGAGTTCACCTTTCGAGACATAAGGAGCCTCCTTCAGAGCTCTGTGAGACATTACCAGTAAGGGCACCATCTCCCCGCAAAGTTACGATGCAACCAGCAGGCATTAGCAAATGGATGCTGCCCGTCTGGGCGATGACCGAGCTGGGGTACCGGCCAGTCCGGAATCTTACCTGGTTAGCGACGGAATCTCATATCCCTCCGACTGTCTGCTTGGGGGAGCACTGGGTAGAAAAACATAAGATGAAAACACACGTGCTTTATAACAGGCTCACACCCGCAGAGCTCCCGGCACTGACCTGCAGCTCGGTTCCTGTTGGCAGAAACCACGCAGGCCGGGCTCCTCAGCTGCACCCCCCCGCACCCCCCCCGCACACCGAGTATCAGCCTCCACACGGCACCTCACCCACCCCAACGCTGGCAAAGCATCT
Organism: Carcharodon carcharias; assembly: GCF_017639515.1. Taxonomy (NCBI): domain Eukaryota; kingdom Metazoa; phylum Chordata; class Chondrichthyes; order Lamniformes; family Lamnidae; genus Carcharodon; species Carcharodon carcharias. Next base: position 9,461,683 of record NW_024470624.1, read on the forward strand.
GGCCCCATACACGGCTCCATACCACCCCTACACCGTTCCTCACCCACCTCAACGCTTGCAGAGCATCTGGCCCCATATACGGCTCCTTACCACCCCTATACTGTTCCTCACCCATCCCAACGCTCGCAGAGCATCTGCCCCCATACACAGCTCCATACCACCCCTATACCCGTTCCTCACCCATCCCAAAGCTCGCAGAGCATCTGGCCCCATACACAGCTCCATACCACCCCTATACCGTTCCTCACCCACCCCAACACACGCAGAGCGTCTGCCCCCACACACGGTTCCATACCACCCCTATACCGTTCCTCACCCACCCCAACACACGCAGAGCGTCTGCCCCCACACACGGCTCCATACCACCCCTATACCGTTCCTCACCCATTCCAACGCACGCAGAGCGTCTGCCCCCATACATGGCTCCATACCACCCCTATACCGTTCCTCACCCACCCCAAAATACGCAGAGCGTCTGCCCCCACACACGGTTCCATACCACCCCTATACCGTTCCTCACCCATTCCAACGCACGCAGAGCGTCTGCCCCCACACACGGCTCCATACCACCCCTATACCGTTCCTCACCCATTCCAACGCACGCAGAGCGTCTGCCCCCATACATGGCTCCATACCACCCCTATACCGTTCCTCACCCACCCCAAAATACGCAGAGCGTCTGCCCCCACACACGGTTCCATACCACCCCTATACCGTTCCTCACCCACCCCAACACACGCAGAGCGTCTGCCCCCACACACGGCTCCATACCACCCCTATACCGTTCCTCACCCACCCCAAAATACGCAGAGCGTCTGCCCCCACACACGGTTCCATACCACCCCTATACCGTTCCTCACCCATTCCAACGCACGCAGAGCGTCTGCCCCCATACATGGCTCCATACCACCCCTATACCGTTCCTCACCCACCCCAAAATACGCAGAGCGTCTGCCCCCACACACGGTTCCATACCACCCCTATACCGTTCCTCACCCATTCCAACGCACGCAGAGCGTCTGCCCCCATACATGGCTCCATACCACCCCTATACCGTTCCTCACCCACCCCAACACACGCAGAGCGTCTGCCCCCAAACACGGCTCCATACCACCCCTATACCGTTCCTCACCCTCCCCATACACAGAGTGTCCACACCACCAAACCCCCACCCAGCTCCTCACCCCCACACGCAGGAGTGAGAGCAGCGAGCAAGGAGGAAAGAAAGGGGAGACCATCGGGGGTGGGGGTGGGATTAGGAACGGCAGTGGGGGTGCAGGGAGCAAAGGAGAGGTACAGCAGCCATGCGGAAACATGACTACGAGCACTTCTGCAGCGGGTCTCCTACCTGTCATAGAAATCGCTCCTGTAATAGTCATAGTCGAGGTCGGATGTGGACCTGCGAAGAGAACAGCAGGAGGCAGCAGTTAGCACTAGGATCTGTCAGTACGTCCAACCCCGCCTGGTCACAGAGACTGCCTCAGGCAGACTGGGAAGAGGAGAGAGGGGGATTGGGCAGGGAGGGGGGTAGGGGGCGGTGAGAGGGTGATCAGGCAGGGCGAACGGGGAGGGGGTGAGGGGGGGGAGAGAGAGGGCGAGGGAGGGAGAGAGAGAGAGGGCGAGGGAGGGAGAGAGGGCGAAGGAGGGAAAGAGAGAGGGTAAAGGAGGGAGACAGAGAGGGTAAAGGAGGGAGAGAGAGAGGGCTAGGGAGAGAGAGAGAGGGTAAAGGAGGGAGAGAGAGAGGGCGAGGGAGGGAGAGAGAGAGGGCGAGGGAGGGAGAGAGAGAGAGGGCGAAGGAGGGAGAGAGAGAGGGCGAAGGAGGGAGAGAGAGAGAGGGTGAAGGAGGGAGAGAGAGAGGGTAAAGGAGGGAGAGAGAGAGAGGGCGATGGAGGGAGAGAGGGCGAAGGAGGGAAAGAGAGAGGGTAAAGGAGGGAGACAGAGAGGGTAAAGGAGGGAGAGAGAGAGGGCTAGGGAGAGAGAGAGAGGGTAAAGGAGGGAGAGAGAGAGGGCGAGGGAGGGAGAGAAAGAGGGCGAGGGAGGGAGAGAGAGAGAGGGCGAAGGAGGGAGAGAGAGAGGGCGAAGGAGGGAGAGAGAGAGAGGGTGAAGGAGGGAGAGAGAGAGGGTGAAGGAGGGAGAGAGAGAGGGTAAAGGAGGGAGAGAGAGAGAGGGCGATGGAGGGAGAGAGAGAGGACGAGGGAGGGAGAGAGAGGGCGAAGGACGGAGAGAGAGGGCGAAGGACGGCGAGAGAGGGCGAAGGAGAGAGAGAGGGCGAAGGAGGGAGAGAGAGAGGGTGAAAGAGGGAGAGAGAGCGGGTGAAAGAGGGAGGGAGAGAGGGTGAGGGAGGGAGAGAGAGAGGGCGAGGGAGGGAGAGGGCGAGGGATGGAGAGAGAGAGAGAGGGCGAGGGAGGGAAAGAGAGAGGGCGAGGGAGGGAGAGAGGGTGAGGGAGGGAGAGAGGGCGAGGGAGGGAGAGAGAGAGGGCGAGGGAGGGAGAGAGGGAGGGCAGCAGAAGCTCCGAGGTTACAGGAGCAGTGTTTGTAGGCATGGGACTGATTCAACTTACAAGGGAGCAGGGGACTGACCGGTTTCCAAGTGACCGATGGTAAAAGCAGCACCGATCTCAGGGGGCAGTGGAGGGCTGGTGTTTGTAAGTTTATCCGTGTTGGGATAAAACATTGAAGGGAAATGTGAGCACTGACCTTTTACCCCACTGGGCTGGGGTCAGGCTGGCCGGGGGCTGAGGGCAGACAGGCCGAGGGGAAATGGCGGGGAGAGGGGTCTGGCCAAGGGGAGCTGGGAGACTGGCCGAGGGGAGATGTGGTGGGGGGAGGAGGGGGGACTGGCAATGGGGAGATTTGGGAGGCAGGAGGGGGAAAGAGACCGTGGTGGGGGGGTTGGGGGGAGAGAGACTGGCCGAGGGGTGATGGGGGGGGCGGGAGAGGGGACTGGCCATTGGGGAGATGGTGGGGGAGAGGGGACTGGCCATGGGGAGATGGGGGAGAGGGGCTCAGGGGAGAGGGGTCTGGCCGTGGGGAGGGCGGGGGCAAGGGGACTGGCTGAGGGGAGATGGGGGGGGGAGAGGGGACTGGCTGAGGAGAGATGGGGGGGGGCAGGGACTGGCCGTGGGGAGATGGGGGGAGAGTGGTCTGGCCGTGGGGAGGACATGGGAGAGGGGACTGGCTGAGGGGAGATGGCAAGGGGGGGGGGGGATAGAGAGAGAGAGAGAGAGAGGGGGGACTGGTCGAGGGGCCGAGTGGAGATGGGGTGGGGGGAGGAGGGGGACTGGCTATGGGGAGATTTGGGAGGGGGTGGGGTGAAAGAGGGAACTGGCCGTGGGGAGGGCGGGGGTGGTTCTGGAACTGCTGAGAATTTCATTGGCAGACGCAACAGGCTGGGTGGTCGGCCACCCAGGGCAGACCCCCAACCCGGGTTTCAGTGTCGGTCCGAGCTGCGAGCACACGTCGGCCAGGGACGATCCCGTCTGTCGTTGGTTCCTCACGGAGCGCACAGAGAGAGAGAGAGAGAGACAGGGGTGGGTTCGGGCGGAGGATGAAGGGAAGGATGTTTTCTCGAGTGCCGCTTCCATCTGACCCGCGGTGAACCGGGCCAAAGCCACAGGGGTGTGAACGGCGGGCGGTTAAGAGGGCACCATGAGGGGACTGGGGAGGGGAGGGTAAGCCGCTCCCAGCAACCCCCCCCCCCCCCCACCCCCCTCCACCCCCCCAATTCGAAGTAACTCACCCGTACATGTCGGAAGCCGATCTCTTCTGGCCGCTCTTTGGCCTGTTGGGTTTGGGCTCCCCGGCGAGGTTGATGTCTGGAACACAAAGAGGACAAGCGGAGGAGAGTCAGCGGCAGCCACTCGCCCGGAGGGGGAGGTATTTAACCGCCAGGAGGGGTAACCCGGCCGGAGGGTTGGGGGTGGGGGGTGGGGTGGGTGTGTGGCGGCGAAAGGGGGGCTCACGGACGCCCGAACCTGAATCACGCTCGAGACGCAGCCCCAGATCTTTGGGACAAGGCCGACACCCATCGGCCCCTGCCTCTAACACAAGCCTTGGCCTGTGTCAGCGTCTCTCTCCCACCCCTCGGTCTCACTCCATCAACCAACCGCCCCCCCCTTGCTACTGTACTCAAGTCCTCTCGCAATGAAGGCCAACGGGTCCTATTTGCCTTCTTAACTGTATGCAATGCTTGCTTTCAGTGACTGGTGTACAAGGACACCCAGGTCCCTTTGAACATTAACAATCTATCACCATTTAAATAATACTCTGCCATTCTGTTTTTCTTACCAAAGTGGGTAACTTCACACTTATCCACATTATGCTGCATCTGCCATGCATTTGCCCACTCATTCAACTTGCCTAAATCACCTTGAAGCCTCGTAACATCCTCCTCGCCGCTCACGTTCCCACCAAGTTTTGTGTCGTCAGCAAACTTGGAAATTTGCATTTGGTTCCCTCATCCAAACCATTGATATATATTGCCAATAGCTGGGGCCCAAAGCGCTGATCCCTGTGGTACCCCCACCAGTCATCGCCTGCCACTCCGAAAAAGAAACCCATTTATGCCTACTCTCCGCTCCCTGTCTGCTGTCCAATTCTCAATCCATGCCAACATATTACCCCCCCCGATCCCATCTGCTTTAATTTTGCACACGGACCTCTTTTGTGGGACTTTTTGTCAAAAGCTTTCTAAAATCTGCCGTCCTTACCCAGTCTGGCCTACACGCGACTCCAGACCACTCCACCACCCCCCAGAGATGTGCTTGACTCTTAACTTGCCCCCTCTGAAACAGCCGAGCGAGCCACTCAGTGCGAGGGCAATTAGGGATGGGCAACAAATGCTGGGGTCTTGCCAAAGATGCCCACAAAATAATAGTAAGCAACTCTTCCAACACCCCCCCCCACCCACCCACAACCCCATCCCCGGCCTGCAGCTCTTCTCCCTCATCCCCTCGCACCCCGAATTTTCACTATGGGGTCACACCAAATGTGAAGCATTAAGCAGGGTCGCAGTTTGGGGAAGTGCTGGGTTAAGGGACCTTGGCGTGTGTGTCCATAGATCTCTAAAGGCGGAGGGGCATGTTAGTGGGGGTGGTGAAAAAGGCATATGGGACACTTGCCTTTATCAATTGAGGCATAGATTACAAAAGTAAGGAGGTCATGTTGGAGTTGTACAGAACCTTGGTGAGGCCACAGCTGGAGCACTGTGTGCAGTTCTGGTCGCCACATTATAGGAAGGATGTGACTACACTGGACGGGGTGCAGAGGAGATTCACCAGGATGTTGCCTGGGATGAAACATTTAAGTCATGAAGAGAGGTTGGATAGACTTGGGTTGTTTTCATTGGAGCAGAGAAGACTGAGGGGCGACCTGATCGAGGTATACAAGATTATGAGGGGCATGGACAGGGTGGATAGGGAGCAGCTGTTCCCCTTAGTTGAAGGGTCAGTCACGAGGGGGACACAAGTTCAAGGTGAGGGGCAGGAGGTTTAGGGGGTGTTGTGACGAAAAGCTTTTTTACCCATAGGGTAGTGACAGTCTGGAATGCGCTGCCTGGGAGGGTGGTGACGTGGGTTGCCTCACATCCTTTAAAAAGTACCTGGATGAGCACTTGGCACGTCATAACATTCAAGGCTATGGGCCAAGTGCTGGTAAATGGGGTGAGGTAGGTAGGATCAGGTGTTTCTCACGTGTCGGTGCAGACTCGATAGGCCGAAGGGCCTCTTCTGCACCGCGTGATTCTGTCATTCAAACGACGGCCTCTCCAACAGTGCAATGCCCTCGAGCGCCGGCCCTGGGTGACCAGCCTCTGGAGTTCACTTGCACCCTCACTTGCTTTATGACAGTGGCAGGAGTGAGACTCCACTGAGCCATTGCTAGGTGGGGGCCCGGGGTGTTTGTGGGGGGGTGGGGGGGGGGGTGGGGGGGGGAGGTAAGGTTTGCGAAGGTGGGAGGTGCCTGACGCTTGAATCGTCCCGCAGGAGGCAACTGCCACGACCTGACAGCCGGTCAGCTCTGACCTCGTGTGCCTCCCCGTGCGGAGCCTGTGAGCCCCAGACAGCAGGAAGGGTGAGCAGGCAAGGGCGGGCAGTGTAGAGGGGGCTACAATCGACATACGATCCCTACATAGGGCCGCCGGTTAATAGCTGCGACTCGTATTTATTCTCTTTCTCTTTATGCTTCCCTGGGACGTGGGCGTCGCTGGCGAGGCCCCAGCGTTCGTAGCCCATTCCTAATTGCCCCCTGGATCTGAGTGGCTCGCTCGGCCATTTCAGAGGGGGGCAAGTTAAGAGTCAACCGCATCGCTGTGTGTGGATCTGGAGTCACGTGTAGGCCAGACCGGGTAAGGACGGCAGATTTCCCCTTCCCTAAAGGGGGAACATGAGTGAACGTAGAGCGCGCGTGCGCTATGAGGCCTGAACCGGGTGGGAGCTGAGGCCTGAGGGATGCAGAGCTCGGGGGGTACATGAGGGCCTCTAAACGCCAGGGTAAGAATTTTCCCATCGCAGCTCTGCCGGGTCACGGGCCAACCCTTTATCTTGCTCTTCCGTGGGGCGCGGACAGCATTTGTAGCCTGTCCCTAATTGCCCCCTGAACGCAGCGGGGCTCGCTCGGCCATTTCAGAGGGGGCAAGTTAAGAGTCAATCGCGTTGCTCTGGCGGGGCACAGTATGGAGTCACGTGTAGGCCAGGCCGGGGTAAGGACGGCAGATTTTCCCCCTTCCCTGAAGGGGGGGGGCGAAATGAGTGAACCAGATGGGGATTTTTTTTACAACCATCGATGACGGTTGTCACGGTTCCCGTGACTGAAACTGGCTTCATAATTCCAGACTTTACGAACTGAATTTAAATTCTCCCGGCTGCCTTGGGTGGGATTTGAACCCGTGCCCCAAGAGCAAGTTCAGGCACCCCTGCGTTAAACCACGGGCTTTGTCCGTCATGCCAGGCAGACATCAAAGACCCCGCAGACGCTACTGTAAAGGCGGAGGGCGGGGGCAATATTTATTCCTCCGCCGACAGCCCGAAAGCAGGGTTGTTCACACAGCATTGCCCCTTGAGGGATCTTGCTGTGCGCGCAATTTCCAGCACTGCAACGGGGACCGAACACCAAACGAACAAAATCACCAGTGTTATTGCTAATAACAAAAAAGAGACATGCTGTCAAAGCTTTCAGTCTTGCACTCATCAGGTCAAACACAAGAGTGCCAAATTTCAAAGGCAGCGGCAATTGATACCGCCATGAGAAGGAGGGTGCCGACTGGTCGCCAAGCCGGCCCCAATTGGTCGAGGCTTCGGCAACACGTCCCGTTCCTTTGGCAACGCTCGCAGAGAGCTCAATCCGCCGTGGACGCGCTTTGGCACGTCCCGAGGCGGCGACAGCCTTTGCGGAAACACAAGTTCGTTCTTTCCCCATCTCTCCCGTAAAACCCCCACGCCGCCCCCCCCCCCCCCCCCCCACCCCACCCCCCACCGAACCCCCTCGCTCACCCAGCGGCTGCCCGGCGATGATCCTGCCATCCTCCGCCGCCACAGCTGTCCGGGCGGTCCTCTCGTTGGCGTACTGGACGAAGGCGTAGCCCTTGTGCACCGAGCAGCCCACGATCTTGCCATACTTGGCAAAGAGGCCCTCCACGTCCGTCTTCTTGACCACGGCTGTGTTGAGGTTGCCGATGAAGACCCGGGAGTTCAGCGACCGCGGGTCGTTCTTGTTCGTCACGTTGCTGGCCATCAGTTTGGCGGCCATGAGGCTGTCATACCCCTGATGGTGGTGGGTGGGGGTGGGGGTGGGAGAAGGGGGAGCGGGCAGGTTTAGGGGAGTGGGGGTGGGTTGGGAAAGGGAGGGGGAGGGAGGGAGGGGGTTAAAAAAGCAAAAAGAAAATTGAGCACAGAAAATTAGCACCTACCACTCCACTAACCATAGCACTTTGTCCGTTCCTGCACCCAACACCACAACCCCAATTCACACTGCGTCGCGCCTCACGTTGGCAGCCGAACCTTCAGCCACCGAGGCTCGAGTTGTTCTCTCCTCAAACCTCTCCGCCTCTCTCCTCCTTTAGGACGCACCTTAAAACCTACCCTCTGCGATCAAGAGCCTGAGATGGCGGGGTCTTTGGTCACCAGACCCAATACCTCTGCACATGTCTCGGCGTTAACATTCCTGCCAGAAATCGCTCCCGCGAAGCTCCTTGGGTCCGTCTTACCACGTTAACACGCGCGTTGTCGTTTCCCCGCCCCTGCCAACCCATTCCCTGCACCGCGGGCCTGGACGTCTCCAGCGTAGACAAGGCCACGGCCCATTTGCAACAGAGAGCAAGTGGAGCCTTTCGGAGGCAATTTGGGTTTTTTTTTTTGGGGGGGGGGGTGAAGAAAAAGAGGGGTGAGGAGGTGGGGCCGGGCGGGTATCTAGCTCAGGTAGTCACCGGCCAAGTTCAGCTGCCACCCTGGAGATGGCTCTCCCACTCCCCGTTTCCTTTTCCCCTCTTATTTCCATTCTCCCTATGTAAACGCGTCACGCTGCAGCGACACGCCCCTGGCCAGTTTCAGAGCACAGGAGCTGACGACAAGAAGGGGGAAAAGAAACCAAGAGCTCGCTCATACACACGGGCTCCCGGCGACCACTCGAGGCAATACTCAAGTTCTGTCCTAGCGGACAAAGATTTGTCTTGTTTGAAGTGTGCTCTTGATGGAGGGAGGAAGGAACAACCGTAAAGGAGGATGTTCAACCCGATGATAGCGCTTTGCGATGGGAGGTGATTTTGTAAGTATTTTACTCTCCCCCCCCACCCCCACGAATACACCGATTCAGCGCTGCACTATAGGTTCCGAGGCCGCCCTCTGATCCTGCAACTGGGCACTGGGTCTTCGAATCAGGTCTGGCTGGCTAGCAGCTGTGGGCTAGAGTCGACCACGTGCACCGCATTCCAGTCCCATGTCCACTGTTCAGGCACAAGTGGGCCGAATGGCCTGGGTCCTCAGGCCAGCTGCCTCCAGCTAGGATGGGTTAACTCAGCGCAGAGGGACAGGATCTCGGGGCCTTTCCTGCACTGTGGAGCTCTTTACTACACTGATTGGGGGTGTCTCCTACCCAGAGCCAAGATATGAGGTTAGGGAGAGGGGGCGAGAGAGAGAGAGAGAAAGAGAGGGGGTGAGAGAGAGAGAGAGGGGGGGTGAGAGAGAGAGCGAGAGGGGGCGAGAGAGAGAGAGAGGGGGGGGTGAGAGAGAGGGGGCGAGAGAGAGAGAGAGAGAGAGAGAGAGAGAGAGAGAGAGAGGGCGAGAGTGAGAGAGAGAGGGGGCGAGAGAGAGAGAGAGAGAGAGAGGGGGGCAAGAGAGAGAGGGGGTGAGAGAGAGAGAGAGGGGGGGTGAGAGAGAGAGCGAGAGGGGGCGAGAGAGAGAGAGAGGGGGGGGTGAGAGAGAGGGGGCGAGAGAGAGAGAGAGAGAGAGAGAGAGAGAGAGAGAGAGAGAGAGGGCGAGAGTGAGAGAGAGAGGGGGCGAGAGAGAGAGAGAGAGAGAGAGGGGGGCGAGAGAGAGAGAGGGGGTGAGAGAGAGAGAGAGAGGGGGCGAGAGTGAGAGAGAGAGGGGGGGCGAGAGTGAGAGAGAGAGAGGGGGCGAGAGTGAAAGAGAGAGGGGGCGAGAGAGAGAGAGAGAGAGAGGGGGCGAGAGAGAGAGAGAGGGGGCAAGAGAGAGAGGGGGCGAGAGAGAGAGAGGGAGGCGAGAGAGAGAGAGAGGGGGGCGAGAAAGAGAGAGAGGGGCGAGAGAGAGAGAGGGGGGCGAGAGAGAGAGAGAGAGAGAGAGAGGGGGCGAGAGAGAGAGAGAGGGGGCGAGAGAGAGAGAGAGAGAGAGAGGAGGCGAGAGAGAGAGGGGGCGAGAGAGGGGGGGGGGCGAGAGAGAGAGGGGGGGCGAGAGAGAGAGAGAGAGAGAGGGGGGGCGAGAGAGAGGGGGCGAGAGGGGGGGGCGAGAGAGAGAGGGGGCGAGAGAGAGAGAGAGGGGGCGAGAGAGAGAGGGGCGCGAGAGAGAGAGGAGGCGAGAGAGAGAGAGGGGGGGCAAGAGAGAGAGAGAGCGGGCGAGAGAGAGAGAGGGAGCGAGAGAGAGGGGGGGGAGAGAGAGGGGGCGACAGAGCGAGGGAGTGAGAAAGAGAGAGAGGGCGAGAGAGCGAGAACAAGGGAGTAAGGGAGAGAGAAACAGAGAGAGAGTGAGAATGAGGGCGAGAGTGCGAGAAGGTGAGAGGTCGAGAGAAGGTGAGAGAACAAGAGAGTGAGAGTGCGGGCGAGATGGGGAGGGAGGGAGATTGACATTGGTGGTTTTTCCTGGCACAAGCCAAGATCGACACTTGGAACGAGGCAGGCAACAGCGGAGGAGCGAGGCAGGCAGCAGCGGAGGAGGAGGAGCGAGGCAGGCAGCAGCGGAGGAGGAGGAGCGAGGCAGGCAGCAGCGGAGGAGGAGGAGCGAGGCAGGCAGCAGCGGAGGAGGAGGAGCGAGGCAGGCAGCAGCGGAGGAGGAGGAGCGAGGCAGGCAGCAGCGGAGGAGGAGGAGCGAGGCAGGCAGCAGCGGAGGAGCGAGGCAGGCAGCAGCGGAGGAGCGAGGCAGGCAGCAGCGGAGGAGCGAGGCAGGCAGCAGCGGAGGAGCGAGGCAGGCGGCAGCGGAGGAGCGAGGCAGGCAGCAGCGGAGGAGCGAGGCAGGCAGCAGCGGAGGAGCGAGGCAGGCAGCAGCGGAGGAGGAGGAGCGAGGCAGGCAGCAGCAGAGGAGGAGGAGCGAGGCAGGCAGCAGCAGAGGAGGAGCGAGGCAGGCAGCAGCGGAGGAGGAGGAGCAAGGCAGGCAACAGCGGAGGAGGAGGAGGAACGAGGCAGGCAGCAGCAGAGGAGGAGCGAGGCAGGCAGCAGAGGAGGAGCGAGGCAGGCAGCAGAGGAGGAGGAGGAACGAGGCAGGCAGCAGCAGAGGAGGAACGAGGCAGGCAGCAGCGGAGGAGGAGGAACGAGGCAGGCAGCAGCAGAGGAGGAGCGAGGCAGGCAGCAGCGGAGGAGGAGGAACGAGGCAGGCAGCAGCGGAGGAGGAGGAACGAGGCAGGCAGCAGCAGAGGAGGAGCGAGGCAGGCAGCAGCGGAGGAGGAGGAACGAAGCAGGCAGCAGCAGAGGAGGAGCGAGGCAGGCAGCAGCGGAGGAGTGAGGCAGGCAGCAGCGGAGGAGGAGGAACAAGGCAGGCAGCAGCAGAGGAGGAGCGAGGCAGGCAGCAGCGGAGGAGGAGGAACGAGGCAGGCAGCAGCAGAGGAGGAGGAACGAGGCAGGCAGCAGCAGAGGAGCGAGGCAGGCAGCAGTGGAGGAGGAGGAACGAGGCAGGCAGCAGCAGAGGAGGAACGAGGCAGGCAGCAGCGGAGGAGGAGGAACGAGGCAGGCAGCAGCAGAGGAGGTGGAACGAGGCAGGCAGCAGCTGAGAAGCGAGGCAGGCAGCAGCAGCGGAGGAGCGAGGCAGGCAGCAGCGGAGGAGCGAGGCAGGCAGCAGCGGAGGAGGAGAGCGAGGCAGGCAGCAGCAGAGGAGGAAGAGCGAGGCAGGCAGCAGCAGAGGAGGAAGAGCGAGGCAGGCAGCAGCAGAGGAGGAGGAGCGAGGCAAGCAGCAGCGGAGGAGGAGGAGCGAGGCAGGCAGCAGCGGAGGAGGAGGAGCGAGGCAGGCAGCAGCAGAGGAGGAGGAACGAGGCAGGCAGCAGCGGAGGAGGAGGAACGAGGCAGGCAGCAGCGGAGGAGGAGGAGCGAGGCAGGCAGCAGCAGAGGAGGAGGAGCGAGGCAGGCAGCAGCGGAGGAGGAACGAGGCAGGCAGCAGCGGAGGAGGAATGAGGCAGGCAGCAGCGGAGGAGGAACGAGGCAGGCAGCAGCGGAGGAGGAACGAGGCAGGCAGCAGCGGAGGAGGAACGAGGCAGGCAGCAGCGGAGGAGGAGGAACGAGGCAGGCAGCAGCAGAGGAGGAGCGAGGCAGGCAGCAGCGGAGGAGGAGGAACAAGGCAGGCAGCAGCAGAGGAGGAGCGAGGCAGGCAGCAGCGGAGGAGGAGGAGCGAGGCAGGCAGCAGCGGAGGAGGAGGAACGAGGCAGGCAGCAGCAGAGGAGGAACGAGGCAGGCAGCAGCGGAGGAGGAGGAACGAGGCAGGCAGCAGCAGAGGAGCGAGGCAGGCAGCAGCAGCGGAGGAGCGAGGCAGGCAGCAGCAGCGGAGGAGGAGCGAGGCAGGCAGCAGCGGAGGAGGAGGAACGAGGCAGGCAGCAGCGGAGGAGGAGGAGCGAGGCAGGCAGCAGCGGAGGAGCGAGGCAGGCAGCAGCGGAGGAGGAACGAGGCAGGCAGCAGCGGAGGAGGAACGAGGCAGGCAGCAGCGGAGGAGGAACGAGGCAGGCAGCAGCGGAGGAGGAGGAACGAGGCAGGCAGCAGCGGAGGAGGAGGAACGAGGCAGGCAGCAGCGGAGGAGGAGCGAGGCAGGCAGCAGCGGAGGAGGAGGAACGAGGCAGGCAGGCAGCGGAGGAGAAGCGAGGCAGGCAGCAGCGGAGGAGGAACGAGGCAGGCAGCAGCGGAGGAGGAACGAGGCAGGCAGCAGCGGAGGAGAAGCGAGGCAGGCAGCAGCGGAGGAGGAGGAACGAGGCAGGCAGCAGCGGAGGAGGAACGAGGCAGGGAGCAGCGGAGGAGGAACGAGGCAGGGAGCAGCGGAGGAGGAACGAGGCAGGCAACAGCGGAGGAGGAACGAGGCAGGCAGCAGCGGAGGAGGAACGAGGCAGGCAGCAGCGGAGGAGGAGGAGCGAGGCAGGCAGGCAGCGGAGGAGAAGCGAGGCAGGCAGCAGCGGAGGAGAAGCGAGGCAGGCAGCAGCAGAGGAGGAGGAGCGAGGCAGGCAGGCAGCGGAGGAGAAGCGAGGCAGGCAGCAGCGGAGGAGGAGGAACGAGGCAGGCAGGCAGCGGAGGAGGAACGAGGCAGGCAGCAGCGGAGGAATGAGGTAGCAGCAGCGGAGGAGAAGCGAGGCAGGCAGCAGCGGAGGAACGAGGCAGGCAGCAGCGGAGGAGGAGGAGCGAGGCAGGCAGCAGCGGAGGAGGAGGAGCGAGGCAGGCAGGCAGCGGAGGAGAAGCGAGGCAGGCAGCAGCGGAGGAGGCAAACATTCGGGAACAGACACTTGCATCCCAAGCCCCCACTGCAACGATCCTCAGCACACCCCAGCTCACGCTACTTCAAACCCTCCCCCCCTCAACATCCCACCGTCAGTGCAGACCACCCTGCCCCTTCAAATCCTCTCTAGATTCCGCCCACCCCCCCGACCCCATCGCAATGAGTGCCCTCCTGCACAACGCCTCCAGCTTCACCCCTCTTCCCTCCTTCCGAGTCACCTGCGCCTGCCTCAAAAAAACCCGCTCTCCAGAAAGACATCCCTCCCTCTCCTCTCCTTCAAAACGCTCCCTGAAACCCACCACTGACTCAAAGCTTCGGGTCGCGGCTCCCACCCTGCCCTCCCCCTGGCAAATACCTCCTCTCAGGTTTCGCCCGGTCATGCTCCTGAGGGATAACTGGACTCCGACGGTAAAAAATGTCCAGGTTGCGACTATGCGAAGGAGGCATTTCCCTCAAGTTTACAAGGCTGAACGGTGGCTTGGCCAAAGTTTTCAATCTAATGTGGGGGGTGGGTTTGGGGTAGATAGGGAGCAACTATTTTTGTCAGCTGAGGGTCCTGGGACTGGTGGGGGGGGGGGGGCCAAAGCCTTAAATGAAAAAAAATTAGGACTAAGACACTCCAGAAAACACTGCAAAGCGAGGGACAGTTAACAAGCACAGGAGGAGGCCATTCAGGCTGTCATCTCCCTGCCAGCTCGCTGCAGGAGTAATTCACCTCACGTTGACCACCACACCCCCCCCCCCCACCCACCCCCGCCAATCTGCCCCGGAGCGCTCCCACGGGTCCCCCCGGCAGACCTTCCCCTCTTGGAGGTGCAACACGATCGCCTCTCCAGAAGCGAGAGGCAAGCCGGGAACTCGGGACTCCCTCTCGCAAGCAGTCGCGGCTGGCTTCAAAAATCCACAGTCGAGCAGCTGTGTTGGAGAAGGAGAGTGAGAGGGATAACGGGCAAACCCAAGCGGGGGCGGGGAGTTAGGTCACTGACCGGTCCACGATCGGCCGGAACGGACGCAGGGCCCCCACCCGTCTCGGTGTGACAGTGGGAGCCGCTCGCAGGACTCCCTTCTTTCCTGCCTCATCGCTCCTGCCTCAGTAGCACGCTGGAGGTCACCGTTCCAGACTTCCCTCTCACTCCGTCTGCGACAGTCTTCCCTCGCTGACACCAAAACCTCCCGCATAAAGTTGCAGGGTAGGAAGCAATAGATGGGGAAGGAGTGGGCAGCTGGGAGTGACAGCTGAGTGTGAAAGCACCAGTCGCTGAGCACTGTGTGTGAGAGCAGAGAGTGAAAGGCCAAGTTACTGAGCCCAGTGTGACAGTGTGAAAGGACCAGTTACTGAGCACTGTGTGACAGCAGAGTGTGAAAGGACCAGTTACTGAGTGCTACGTGACAGTGTGAAAGGAGCAGTTACTGAGTCCTGTGTGACAGTGTGAAAGGAGCAGTTACTGAGTCCTGTGTGACAGTGTGAAAGGAGCAGTTACTGAGTCCTGTGTGACAGCAGAGTGTGAAAGGAGCAGTTACTGAGCACTGTGTGACAGCAGAGTGTGAAAGGAGCAGTTACTGAGCACTGTGTGACAGTGTGAAAGGAGCAGTTACTGAGTCCTGTGTGACAGTGTGAAAGGAGCAGTTACTGAGCACTGTGTGACAGTGTGAAAGGACCAGTTACTGAGCAGTGTGTGACAGTGTGAAAGGAGCAGTTACTGAGCACTGTGTGACAGTGTGAAAGGAGCAGTTACTGAGCACTGTGTGACAGTGTGAAAGGAGCAGTTACTGAGTCCTGTGTGACAGTGTGAAAGGAGCAGTTACTGAGTCCTGTGTGAGAGCAGAGTGTGAAAGGTCCAGTTACTGAGCGCTGTGTGAGAGCAGAGTGTGAAAGGACCAGTTACTGAGCACTGTGTGACAGTGTGAAAGGAGCAGTTACTGAGCACTGTGTGACAGTGTGAAAGGAGCAGTTACTGAGTCCTGTGTGACAGTGTGAAAGGAGCAGTTACTGAGTCCTGTGTGAGAGCAGAGTGTGAAAGGTCCAGTTACTGAGCGCTGTGTGAGAGCAGAGTGTGAAAGGTCCAGTTACTGAGCGCTGTGTGAGAGCAGAGTGTGAAAGGACCAGTTACTGAGCACTGTGTGAGAGCAGAGTGTGAAAGGTCCAGTTACTGAGCGCTGTGTGAGAGCAGAGTGTGAAAGGTCCAGTTACTGAGCGCTGTGTGAGAGCAGAGTGTGAAAGGACCAGTTACTGAGCGCTGTGTGAGAGCAGAGTGTGAAAGGACCAGTTACTGAGCCCTGTGTGACAGTGTGAAAGGACCAGTTACTGAGCCCTGTGTGACAGGGTGTGAAAGGACCAGTTACTGAGTCCTGTGTGACAGCAGAGTGTGAAAGGACCAGTTACTGAGTCCTGTGTGACAGCAGAGAGTGAAAGGACCAGTTACTGAGTCCTGTGTGACAGCAGAGTGTGAAAGGCCCAGTTTATGAGCCCTGTGTGACAGCAGAGTGTGAAAGGCCCAGTTACTGAGCCCTGTGTGACAGTGTGAAAGGAGCAGTTACTGAGTCCTGTGTGACAGTGTGAAAGGACCAGTTACTGAGTCCTGTGTGACAGTGTGAAAGGACCAGTTACTGAGTCCTGTGTGACAGCAGAGTGTGAAAGGCCCAGTTAATGAGCCCTGTGTGACAGTGTGAAAGGCCAAGTTACTGAGACCTGTGTGACAGTGTGAAAGGCCCAGTTAATGATCTCTGTGTGACAGTGTGAAAGGCCCAGTTAATGATCTCTGTGTGACAGTGAGAAAGGACCAGTTACTGAGTCCTATGTGACTATGTGAAAGGACCACTTACTGAGTCCTGTGTGACAGCAGAGTGTGAAAGGACCAGTTACTCACCCTGTGTGACAGCAGAGAGTGAAAGGTCCAGTTACTGAGCGCTGTGTGAGAGCAGAGTGTGAAAGGACCAGTTACTGAGCGCTGTGTGAGAGCAGAGTGTGAAAGGTCCAGTTACTGAGCGCTGTGTGAGAGCAGAGTGTGAAAGGACCAGTTACTGAGCACTGTGTGAGAGCAGAGTGTGAAAGGTCCAGTTACTGAGTGCTGTGTGAGAGCAGAGTGTGAAAGGTCCAGTTACTGAGCGCTGTGTGAGAGCAGAGTGTGAAAGGTCCAGTTACTGAGCGCTGTGTGAGAGCAGAGTGTGAAAGGTCCAGTTACTGAGCGCTGTGTGAGAGCAGAATGTGAAAGGACCAGTTACTGAGCACTGTGTGAGAGCAGAGTGTGAAAGGTCCAGTTACTGAGCGCTGTGTGAGAGCAGAGTGTGAAAGGTCCAGTTACTGAGCGCTGTGTGAGAGCAGAGTGTGAAAGGACCAGTTACTGAGCGCTGTGTGAGAGCAGAGTGTGAAAGGACCAGTTACTGAGCCCTGTGTGACAGTGTGAAAGGACCAGTTACTGAGCCCTGTGTGACAGGGTGTGAAAGGACCAGTTACTGAGTCCTGTGTGACAGCAGAGTGTGAAAGGACCAGTTACTGAGTCCTGTGTGACAGCAGAGAGTGAAAGGACCAGTTACTGAGTCCTGTGTGACAGCAGAGTGTGAAAGGCCCAGTTTATGAGCCCTGTGTGACAGCAGAGTGTGAAAGGCCCAGTTACTGAGCCCTGTGTGACAGTGTGAAAGGAGCAGTTACTGAGTCCTGTGTGACAGTGTGAAAGGACCAGTTACTGAGTCCTGTGTGACAGTGTGAAAGGACCAGTTACTGAGTCCTGTGTGACAGCAGAGTGTGAAAGGCCCAGTTAATGAGCCCTGTGTGACAGTGTGAAAGGCCAAGTTACTGAGACCTGTGTGACAGTGTGAAAGGCCCAGTTAATGATCTCTGTGTGACAGTGTGAAAGGCCCAGTTAATGATCTCTGTGTGACAGTGAGAAAGGACCAGTTACTGAGTCCTATGTGACTGTGTGAAAGGACCAGTTACTGAGTCCTGTGTGACAGCAGAGTGTGAAAGGACCAGTTACTCACCCTGTGTGACAGCAGAGTGTGAAAGGACCAGTTACTCACCCTGTGTGACAGCAGAGAGTGAAAGGTCCAGTTACTGAGCGCTGTGTGAGAGCAGAGTGTGAAAGGACCAGTTACTGAGCACTGTGTGAGAGCAGAGTGTGAAAGGTCCAGTTACTGAGCGCTGTGTGAGAGCAGAGTGTGAAAGGACCAGTTACTGAGCACTGTGTGAGAGCAGAGTGTGAAAGGTCCAGTTACTGAGCGCTGTGTGAGAGCAGAGTGTGAAAGGTCCAGTTACTGAGCGCTGTGTGAGAGCAGAGTGTGAAAGGACCAGTTACTGAGCGCTGTGTGAGAGCAGAGTGTGAAAGGACCAGTTACTGAGCGCTGTGTGAGAGCAGAGTGTGAAAGGTCCAGTTACTGAGCGATGTGTGAGAGCAGAGTGTGAAAGGTCCAGTTACTGAGCGCTGTGTGACAGCAGAGTGTGAAAGGCCCAGTTACTGAGCGCTGTGTGAGAGCAGAGTGTGAAAGGACCAGTTACTGAGCGCTGTGTGAGAGCAGAGTGTGAAAGGTCCAGTTACTGAGCGCTGTGTGAGAGCAGAGTGTGAAAGGTCCAGTTACTGGGCGCTGTGTGAGAGCAGAGTGTGAAAGGACCATTTACTGAGCACTGTGTGAGAGCAGAGTGTGAAAGGAGCAGTTACTGAGTCTTGTGTGACAGCAGAGTGTGAAAGGCCCAGTTACTGAGCGCTGTGTGAGAGCAGAGTGTGAAAGGACCAGTTACTGAGCGCTGTGTGAGAGCAGAGTGTGAAAGGAGCAGTTACTGAGTCTTGTGTGACAGCAGAGTGTGAAAGGCCCAGTTACTGAGCGCTGTGTGAGAGCAGAGTGTGAAAGGACCAGTTACTGAGCGCTGTGTGAGAGCAGAGTGTGAAAGGTCCAGTTACTGAGCGCTGTGTAAGAGCAGAGTGTGAAAGGACCAGTTACTGAGCACTGTGTGAGAGCAGAGTGTGAAAGGTCCAGTTACTGAGCGCTGTGTGAGAGCAGAGTGTGAAAGGTCCTGTTACTGAGCGCTGTGTGAGAGCAGAGTGTGAAAGGACCAGTTACTGAGCGCTGTGTGAGAGCAGAGTGTGAAAGGACCAGTTACTGAGCCCTGTGTGACAGTGTGAAAGGACCAGTTACTGAGCCCTGTGTGACAGGGTGTGAAAGGACCAGTTACTGAGTCCTGTGTGACAGCAGAGTGTGAAAGGACCAGTTACTGAGTCCTGTGTGACAGCAGAGAGTGAAAGGACCAGTTACTGAGTCCTGTGTGACAGCAGAGTGTGAAAGGCCCAGTTCATGAGCCCTGTGTGACAGCAGAGTGTGAAAGGCCCAGTTAATGAGCCCTGTGTGACAGTGTGAAAGGAGCAGTTACTGAGTCCTGTGTGACAGTGTGAAAGGACCAGTTACTGAGTCCTGTGTGACAGCAGAGTGTGAAAGGCCCAGTTAATGAGCCCTGTGTGACAGTGTGAAAGGCCAAGTTACTGAGACCTGTGTGACAGTGTGAAAGGCCCAGTTAATGATCTCTGTGTGACAGTGTGAAAGGCCCAGTTAATGATCTCTGTGTGACAGTGAGAAAGGACCAGTTACTGAGTCCTATGTGACTGTGTGAAAGGACCAGTTACTGAGTCCTGTGTGACAGCAGAGTGTGAAAGGACCAGTTACTCACCCTGTGTGACAGCAGAGTGTGAAAGGACCAGTTACTCACCCTGTGTGACAGCAGAGAGTGAAAGGACCAGTTAACTGAGCCCTGAGTGACAGCAGAGTGTGAAAGGACCAGTTACTGAGCCCTGAGTGACAGCAGAGAGTGAAAGGACCAGTTACTGAGCCCTGTGTGATTGTGTGAAAGGACCAGTTACTGAGCCCTGAGTGACAGCAGAGAGTGAAAGGACCAGTTACTGAGCCCTGTGTGATTGTGTGAAAGGACCAGTTACTGAGCCCTGAGTGACAGCAGAGTGTGAAAGGCCCAGTTACTGAGCCCTGTGTGACAGTGTGAAAGGAGCAGTTACTGAGTCCTGTGTGACAGTGTGAAAGGAGCAGTTATTGAGTCCTGTGTGAGAGCAGAGTGTGAAAGGTCCAGTTACTGAGCGCTGTGTGAGAGCAGAGTGTGAAAGGTCCAGTTACTGAGCACTGTGTAACAGCAGAGTATGAAGGGACCAGTTACTGAGACCCGTGTGACAGCAGAGTGTGAAAGGACCAGGTACTGAGACCTGAGTGAGAGCAGAGTGTGAAAGGACCACTTACTGAGCCCTGTGTGACAGCAGAGTGTGATAGGACCACTTACTGAGCCCTGTGTGACAGCAGACTGTGAAACGACCAGTTACTGAGCCCTGTGTGAGAGCAAACTGTAAAAGGACCACTTACTGAGGCATTTGTGACAGCAGAGTGTGAAAGGAAAACTTACTGAGCCCTGTGTGACAGCACAGTGTGAAAGGGCTTGTTACTGAGCCCTGTGTGACAGCAGAGTGTGAAAGGGCTATTTAATGAGCACTGTGTGAGAGCAGAGTGTGAAAGGACCAGTTACTGAGCCCTGTGTGACAGCAGTGTGTGAAAGGACCAGTTACTGAGTCCTGTGTGACAGCAGAGAGTGAAAGGACCAGTTACTGAGCCCTGTGTGATTGTGTGAAAGGACCAGTTACTGAGCCCTGGGTGACAGCAGAGAGTGAAAGGACCAGTTACTGAGCCCTGTGTGATTGTGTGAAAGGACCAGTTACTGAGCCCTGAGTGACAGCAGAGTGTGAAAGGCCCAGTTACTGAGCCCTGTGTGACAGTGTGAAAGGAGCAGTTACTGAGTCCTGTGTGACAGTGTGAAAGGAGCAGTTACTGAGTCTTGTGTGACAGCAGAGTGTGAAAGGAGCAGTTACTGAGTCCTGTGTGACAGTGTGAAAGGACCAGTTACTGAGTCCTGTGTGACAGTGTGAAAGGAGCAGTTACTGAGTCTTGTGTGACAGCAGAGTGCGAAAGGTCCAGTTACTGAGCACTGTGTAACAGCAGAGTATGAAGGGACCAGTTACTGAGACCCGTGTGACAGCAGAGTGTGAAAGGACCAGGTACTGAGACCTGAGTGAGAGCAGAGTGTGAAAGGACCACTTACTGAGCCCTGTGTGACAGCAGAGTGTGATAGGACCACTTACTGAGCCCTGTGTGACAGCAGACTGTGAAACGACCAGTTACTGAGCCCTGTGTGAGAGCAAACTGTAAAAGGACCACTTACTGAGGCATTTGTGACAGCAGAGTGTGAAAGGAAAACTTACTGAGCCCTGTGTGACAGCACAGTGTGAAAGGGCTTGTTACTGAGCCCTGTGTGACAGCAGAGTGTGAAAGGGCTATTTAATGAGCACTGTGTGAGAGCAGAGTGTGAAAGGACCAGTTACTGAGCCCTGTGTGACAGCAGTGTGTGAAAGGACCAGTTACTGAGTCCTGTGTGACAGCAGAGAGTGAAAGGACCAGTTACTGAGTCCTGTGTGACAGCAGAGTGTGAAAGGACCAGTTACTGAGTCCTGTGTGACAGCAGAGAGTGAAAGGACCAGTTACTGAGTCCTGTGTGACAGCAGAGTGTGAAAGGCCCAGTTTATGAGCCCTGTGTGACAGCAGAGTGTGAAAGGCCCAGTTACTGAGCCCTGTGTGACAGTGTGAAAGGAGCAGTTACTGAGTCCTGTGTGACAGTGTGAAAGGACCAGTTACTGAGTCCTGTGTGACAGTGTGAAAGGACCAGTTACTGAGTCCTGTGTGACAGCAGAGTGTGAAAGGCCCAGTTAATGAGCCCTGTGCGACAGTGTGAAAGGCCAAGTTACTGAGACCTGTGTGACAGTGTGAAAGGCCCAGTTAATGATCTCTGTGTGACAGTGAGAAAGGACCAGTTACTGAGTCCTATGTGACTGTGTGAAAGGACCAGCTACTGAGTCCTGTGTGACAGCAGAGTGTGAAAGGACCAGTTACTCACCCTGTGTGACAGCAGAGTGTGAAAGGACCAGTTACTCACCCTGTGTGACAGCAGAGAGTGAAAGGACCAGTTAACTGAGCCCTGAGTGACAGCAGAGTGTGAAAGGACCAGTTACTGAGCCCTGAGTGACAGCAGAGAGTGAAAGGACCAGTTACTGAGCCCTGTGTGATTGTGTGAAAGGACCAGTTACTGAGCCCTGAGTGACAGCAGAGAGTGAAAGGACCAGTTACTGAGCCCTGAGTGACAGCAGAGTGTGAAAGGCCCAGTTACTGAGCCCTGTGTGACAGTGTGAAAGGAGCAGTTACTGAGTCCTGTGTGACAGTGTGAAAGGAGCAGTTACTGAGTCTTGTGTGACAGCAGAGTGTGAAAGGAGCAGTTACTGAGTCCTGTGTGACAGTGTGAAAGGACCAGTTACTGAGTCCTGTGTGACAGTGTGAAAGGAGCAGTTACTGAGTCTTGTGTGACAGCAGAGTGCGAAAGGTCCACTTACTGAGCACTGTGTAACAGCAGAGTATGAAGGGACCAGTTACTGAGACCCGTGTGACAGCAGAGTGTGAAAGGACCAGGTACTGAGACCTGAGTGAGAGCAGAGTGTGAAAGGACCACTTACTGAGCCCTGTGTGACAGCAGAGTGTGATAGGACCACTTACTGAGCCCTGTGTGACAGCAGACTGTGAAACGACCAGTTACTGAGCCCTGTGTGAGAGCAAACTGTAAAAGGACCACTTACTGAGGCATTTGTGACAGCAGAGTGTGAAAGGAAAACTTACTGAGCCCTGTGTGACAGCACAGTGTGAAAGGGCTTGTTACTGAGCCCTGTGTGACAGCAGAGTGTGAAAGGGCTATTTAATGAGCACTGTGTGAGAGCAGAGTGTGAAAGGACCAGTTACTGAGCCCTGTGTGACAGCAGTGTGTGAAAGGACAAGTTACTGAGCACTGTGTGACAGCAGAGTATGAAGGGACCAGTTACCGAGACCCGTGTGACAGCAGAGTGTGAAAAGACCAGTTACTGAGTCCTGTGTGAGAGCAGAGAGTGAAAAGGCTAGTTACTGAGCCCTGTGTGACTGCAGAGTGTGATAGGACCAGGTACTGAGTCCTGTGTGACAGCAGAGTGTGAAACAAACAATTACTGAGCCCTGTCTGACAATAGAGTGTGAAAGGGCTTGTTACTGAGCAATGTGTGACAGCAGAGTGAGAAAGAACCAGTTACTGAGCCCTCTGTAACAGCAAAGTGTGAAGGGACCAGTTACTGAGCTCTGTGTGACAGCACAGTGTGAAAGGCCCACTTGGTGAGACCTGTGTGACAGCAGAGTGTGAAAGGCCCAGTTAGTGAGACTTTGCGACAGCAGAGGGGGAAAGAAGCAGGTTCTGAGCCCTGTGTGACAGCAGAGCGTGAAAGAAAGAGTTACTAAGCCCTGTTTGACATCAGAGTGTGAAAGGACAAGTTACTGAGCAATGTGTGACAGCAGAACGTGAAAGAACCGGTTACTGAGACCTGTGTGACAGCAGAGTGTGAAAGGACCAGTTGCTGAGCCCTGTGTGACAGCAGAGTGTGAAAGGGCTAGTTCCTGAGCCCTGAGTGACGGCTCAGTGTGAAAGGCCCACTTGGTGAGCCCTGTGTGACCGCAGATTGTGAAAGGAACAGTTAGTGAGCCTTTGCGACAGCAGAGTGTGAAAGGACTAGTTGCTGAATCCTGTGTGACAGCAGAGTGTGAAAGGACCAGTAACTGAGCATTGGTTGACAGCAGAGTGTGAAACGACCAGTTACTGAGCCCTGAGTGAGAGCAGAGTGTGAAAGGACCACTTACTGAGGCCTGTGTGACGGCAGAGTGTGAAAGGACCAGTTTCTGAGCCCTGTGTGACAGCAGAGTGTGAAAGTACCAGTTACTGAGCCCTGTGTGACTGCAGAGTGTGAAAGGACCAGTTATTGAGCACTGTGTGAGAGCAGAGTACGAAAGGAGTACTGAGCTGTGTATGTAACAGGGTGTGAAAGGACCAGTTATTGAGCCATGCGTGACAGCAGAGTGTGAAAAGACCAGTTACTGAGCCATGCGTGACAGCAATGTTTAAAAGGACTAGTTTCTGACCTCTGTGCAAAGCAGAGTGCGAAACGACCAGTTAGCGAGCCCTGTATGACAGCAGAGTGTGGGAGGAGAAGTTACTGAGCCCTGATTGACAGCAGAATGTGAAAGGACTAATTATTGAGTCCTGTGTGACAGCAGTGTGTGAAAGGGCTAGATACTGAGCCCTGTGTGACAGTTGAGTGTGAAAGGGCAAGTTACTGAGCACTTTGTGACAGCAGAGTATGAAGGGACCAGTTACTGAGACCCGTGTGACAGCAGAGTGTGAAAGGACCAGTTACTGAGTCCTGCGTGAGAGCAAAGTGTGAAAGGACAACTTACTGAGCCCTGTGTGACAGCAGACTGTGAAACGACCAGTTACTGAGCCTTGTGTGAGAGCAGAGTGTGATAGGACCAGGTACTGAGCCCTGTGTGACAGCAGAATGTGAAACGACCAGTTAGTGAGCCCTGTGTGAGAGCAGAGTGTGATAGGACCAGGTACTGAGCCCTGTGTGACAGCAGAGTTTGAAAGGACCAGTTAATGAGCTCTGCGTGACAGGTTGTGAAAGGACCAGTTACTGAGGCCTGTGTGACAGCAGAGTGTAAAAGAACTTGTTTCTGGCCCAGTGTGACTGCAGTGTGTGAAAGGGCTAGATACTGAACCCAGTGTGACAGCTGAGTGTGAAAGGGCAAGTTACTGAGACCTGAGTGAGAGCAGAGTGTGAAAGGACCACTTACTGAGCCCTGTGTGACAGCAGAGTGTGAAAGGACCAGGTACTGAGACCTGAGTGAGAGCAGAGTGTGAAAGGACCAGTTACTGGGCCCTGTGTGACAGCAGAGTATGAAGGGACCAGTTACCGAGACCCGTGTGACAGCAAAGTCTGAAAGGGCTAGTTACTGAGCCCTGTGTGACAGCAGAGTATGAAGGAACCAGTTACTGAGACCCGTGTGACAGCAGACTGTGAAAGGATCAGTTACTGAGTCCTGCGTGAGAGCAGTGTGTGAAAGGACCACTTACTGAGCCCTGTGTGACAGCAGATTGTGAAACGACCAGTTACTGAGCCCCGTGTGAGAGCAGAGTGTGAAAGGACCACTTACTGAGCCCTGTGTGACAGCAGAGTGTGAAAGGACCACTTACTGAGCCCTGTGTGACAGCAGAGTGTGAAAGGACCAGTTACTGAGTCCTGTGTGAGAGCAGAGAGTGAAAGGACAAGTTACTGAGCTCTGTGTGACAGCAGAGTGTGAAAGGCCCACTTGGTGAGCCTTGTGTGACAGCAGAGTGTGAAAGCCCCAGTTACTGCGCCTTTGCGACAGCAGAGGAGGAAAGAAGCAGCTACTAGGCCCTGTGCGACAGCAGAGCGTGAAACAAACAATTACTGAGCCCTGTCTGACAATAGAGTGTGAAAGGACCAATTACTGAGCCCTGTGTGACAGCAGACTGTGAAAGGACCAGTTACTGAGCCGTGTGTGACTGCAGAGTGTGAAAGGACCAGTTATTGAGCGATGTGTGAGAGCAGGGTACGAAAGGAGTAGGTTCCGAGCTGTGTATGCAAGAGGGTGCGAAAGGACTTGTTACTGAGCCCTGTGTGACAGCAGAGTGTAAAAGGTCCAGATAGTGAGCCCTGTGTGACAGCAGAGTGTGAAAAGACCAGTTACTGAGGCCTGTGTGACAGCAGAGTGTGAAACGACCAGTTACTGAGGCCTGTGTGACAGCAGAGAGTAAAAGGTCCAGATAGTGAGCCCTGTGTGACAGCAGAGTGTGAAAGTGCTTGTTACTGAGCCCTGTGTGACAGCAGAGTATGAAGGGACCAGTTACTGAGACCCGTGTGACAGCAGACTGTGAAAGGACCAGTTACTGTGTCCTGCGTGAGAGCAGAGTGTGAAAGGACCACTTACTGAGCCCTGTGTGACAGCAGATTGTGAAACGACCAGTTACTGAGCCCCGTGTGAGAGCAGAGTGTGAAAGGACCACTTACTGAGCCCTGTGTGACAGCAGAGTGTGAAAGGACCAGTTACTGAGCCTGCGTGAGAGCAGAGTGTGAAAGGAACAGTTACTGAGCCCTGTGTGACAGCAGAGTATGAAAGGACCAGTTACTGAGCCCTGTGTGACAGCAGAGTGTGAAAGGACCAGTTACTGAGCCCTGTGTGATAGCAGAGCGCGAAACGACCAGTTACTGAGCCCTGTGTGACAGCAGAGTGTGAAAGTGCTTGTTACTGAGCCCTGTGTGACAGCAGAGTGTGAAAGGGTAAGTTACTGAGCAGAGATTGACAGCAGAGTATGAAGGGACCAGTTACTGAGACCCGTGTGACAGCAGACTGTGAAAGGACCAGTTACTGAGTCCTGCGAGAGAGCAGAATGTGAAAGGACCACTTACTGAGCCCTGCGTGACAGCAGATTGTGAAACGACCAGTTACTGAGCCCCGTGTGAGAGCAGAGCGTGAAAGGACCACTTATTGAGCCCTGTGTGACAGCAGAGTGTGAAAGGACCAGTTACTGAGCCCTTTGTGACAGCAGAGTGTGAAACGACTAGTTGTTGAGCACTGTGTGACAGCAGAGTGTGAAAGGGATATTAACTGAGCCCTGTGTGACAGCTCATTGTGAAAGGCCCACGTGGTGCGCCCTGTGTGACCGCAGAGTGTGAAAGACCAGTTACTGAGCCCTGTGTGACAGCAGAGTATGAAGGGACCAGTTACTGAGACCAGAATGACAGCAGAGTGTGAAAGGACCAGTTACTGAGTCCTGTGTGAGTGCAGAGTGTGAAAGGACCACTTACTGAGCGCTGTGTGACAGCAGAGTGTGAAAGGCCCAGTTAGTGAGCATTTGCGACAGCAGAGGGGGAAAGAAGCAGTTTCTGAGCCCTATGTGACAGCAGAGTGTGAAAGGACCACTTACTGAGCCCTGTGTGACAGCAGAGTGTGATAGGACCAGTTACTGAGCCCTGTGTGACAGCAGAGTGTGAAACGACCAGTTACTGAGCGCTGTGTGACAGCAGAGTGTGAAACGACCAGTTACTGAGCTCTGTGTGACAGCTCAGAGTGAAAGGCCCACTTGGTGAGTCCTGTGTGACCGCAGAGTGTGAAAGGGCCAGTTAGTGAGCCTTTGCGACAGCAGAGGGGGAAAGAAGCAGTTACTGAGCCCTGTGTGACAGCAGAGTGTGAAAGGACCAGTTACTGAGCCCTGTGCCACAGCAGAGTGTGAAACGACAAGTTATTGAGCCCTGTGTGACAGCAGAGGGTGAAAGGGCTAGATACTGAGCCCTGTGTGACAGCTGAGTGTGAAAGGGCAAGTTACTGAGCAGTGTTTGACAGCAGAGTATGAAGGGACCAGTTACAGAGACCCATGTGACAGCAGAGTGTGAAAGGACCAGTTACTGAGTGCTGCGTGAGAGCAGAGTGTGAAAGGACCACTTACTGAGCCCTGTGTGACAGCAGAGTGTGAAAGGACCAGTTACTGAGACTTTGCGACAGCAGAGGGGGAAAGAAGCAGGTTCTGAGCCCTGTGTGACAGCAGAGCGTGAAAGAAAGAGTTACTAAGCCCTGTTTGACATCAGAGTGTGAAAGGACAAGTTACTGAGCAATGTGTGACAGCAGAACGTGAAAGAACCGGTTACTGAGACCTGTGTGACAGCAGAGTGTGAAAGGACCAGTTGCTGAGCCCTGTGTGACAGCAGAGTGTGAAAGGGCTAGTTCCTGAGCCCTGAGTGACGGCTCAGTGTGAAAGGCCCACTTGGTGAGCCCTGTGTGACCGCAGATTGTGAAAGGAACAGTTAGTGAGCCTTTGCGACAGCAGAGTGTGAAAGGACTAGTTGCTGAATCCTGTGTGACAGCAGAGTGTGAAAGGACCAGTAACTGAGCATTGGTTGACAGCAGAGTGTGAAACGACCAGTTACTGAGCCCTGAGTGAGAGCAGAGTGTGAAAGGACCACTTACTGAGGCCTGTGTGACGGCAGAGTGTGAAAGGACCAGTTTCTGAGCCCTGTGTGACAGCAGAGTGTGAAAGTACCAGTTACTGAGCCCTGTGTGACTGCAGAGTGTGAAAGGACCAGTTATTGAGCACTGTGTGAGAGCAGAGTACGAAAGGAGTACTGAGCTGTGTATGTAACAGGGTGTGAAAGGACCAGTTATTGAGCCATGCGTGACAGCAGAGTGTGAAAAGACCAGTTACTGAGCCATGCGTGACAGCAATGTTTAAAAGGACTAGTTTCTGACCTCTGTGCAAAGCAGAGTGCGAAACGACCAGTTAGCGAGCCCTGTATGACAGCAGAGTGTGGGAGGAGAAGTTACTGAGCCCTGATTGACAGCAGAATGTGAAAGGACTAATTATTGAGTCCTGTGTGACAGCAGTGTGTGAAAGGGCTAGATACTGAGCCCTGTGTGACAGTTGAGTGTGAAAGGGCAAGTTACTGAGCACTTTGTGACAGCAGAGTATGAAGGGACCAGTTACTGAGACCCGTGTGACAGCAGAGTGTGAAAGGACCAGTTACTGAGTCCTGCGTGAGAGCAAAGTGTGAAAGGACAACTTACTGAGCCCTGTGTGACAGCAGACTGTGAAACGACCAGTTACTGAGCCTTGTGTGAGAGCAGAGTGTGATAGGACCAGGTACTGAGCCCTGTGTGACAGCAGAATGTGAAACGACCAGTTAGTGAGCCCTGTGTGAGAGCAGAGTGTGATAGGACCAGGTACTGAGCCCTGTGTGACAGCAGAGTTTGAAAGGACCAGTTAATGAGCTCTGCGTGACAGGTTGTGAAAGGACCAGTTACTGAGGCCTGTGTGACAGCAGAGTGTAAAAGAACTTGTTTCTGGCCCAGTGTGACAGCAGTGTGTGAAAGGGCTAGATACTGAACCCAGTGTGACAGCTGAGTGTGAAAGGGCAAGTTACTGAGACCTGAGTGAGAGCAGAGTGTGAAAGGACCACTTACTGAGCCCTGTGTGACAGCAGAGTGTGAAAGGACCAGGTACTGAGACCTGAGTGAGAGCAGAGTGTGAAAGGACCAGTTACTGGGCCCTGTGTGACAGCAGAGTATGAAGGGACCAGTTACTGAGACCCGTGTGACAGCAGACTGTGAAAGGATCAGTTACTGAGTCCTGCGTGAGAGCAGTGTGTGAAAGGACCACTTACTGAGCCCTGTGTGACAGCAGATTGTGAAACGACCAGTTACTGAGCCCCGTGTGAGAGCAGAGTGTGAAAGGACCACTTACTGAGCCCTGTGTGACAGCAGAGTGTGAAAGGACCACTTACTGAGCCCTGTGTGACAGCAGAGTGTGAAAGGACCAGTTACTGAGTCCTGTGTGAGAGCAGAGAGTGAAAGGACAAGTTACTGAGCTCTGTGTGACAGCAGAGTGTGAAAGGCCCACTTGGTGAGCCTTGTGTGACGGCAGAGTGTGAAAGCCCCAGTTACTGCGCCTTTGCGACAGCAGAGGAGGAAAGAAGCAGCTACTAGGCCCTGTGCGACAGCAGAGCGTGAAACAAACAATTACTGAGCCCTGTCTGACAATAGAGTGTGAAAGGACCAATTACTGAGCCCTGTGTGACAGCAGACTGTGAAAGGACCAGTTACTGAGCCGTGTGTGACTGCAGAGTGTGAAAGGACCAGTTATTGAGCGATGTGTGAGAGCAGGGTACGAAAGGAGTAGGTTCCGAGCTGTGTATGCAAGAGGGTGCGAAAGGACTTGTTACTGAGCCCTGTGTGACAGCAGAGTGTAAAAGGTCCAGATAGTGAGCCCTGTGTGACAGCAGAGTGTGAAAAGACCAGTTACTGAGGCCTGTGTGACAGCAGAGTGTGAAACGACCAGTTACTGAGGCCTGTGTGACAGCAGAGAGTAAAAGGTCCAGATAGTGAGCCCTGTGTGACAGCAGAGTGTGAAAGTGCTTGTTACTGAGCCCTGTGTGACAGCAGAGTATGAAGGGACCAGTTACTGAGACCCGTGTGACAGCAGACTGTGAAAGGACCAGTTACTGTGTCCTGCGTGAGAGCAGAGTGTGAAAGGACCACTTACTGAGCCCTGTGTGACAGCAGATTGTGAAACGACCAGTTACTGAGCCCCGTGTGAGAGCAGAGTGTGAAAGGACCACTTACTGAGCCCTGTGTGACAGCAGAGTGTGAAAGGACCAGTTACTGAGCCTGCGTGAGAGCAGAGTGTGAAAGGAACAGTTACTGAGCCCTGTGTGACAGCAGAGTATGAAAGGACCAGTTACTGAGCCCTGTGTGACAGCAGAGTGTGAAAGGACCAGTTACTGAGCCTTGTGTGATAGCAGAGCGCGAAACGACCAGTTACTGAGCCCTGTGTGACAGCAGAGTGTGAAAGTGCTTGTTACTGAGCCCTGTGTGACAGCAGAGTGTGAAAGGGTAAGTTACTGAGCAGAGATTGACAGCAGAGTATGAAGGGACCAGTTACTGAGACCCGTGTGACAGCAGACTGTGAAAGGACCAGTTACTGAGTCCTGCGAGAGAGCAGAATGTGAAAGGACCACTTACTGAGCCCTGCGTGACAGCAGATTGTGAAACGACCAGTTACTGAGCCCCGTGTGAGAGCAGAGCGTGAAAGGACCACTTATTGAGCCCTGTGTGACAGCAGAGTGTGAAAGGACCAGTTACTGAGCCCTTTGTGACAGCAGAGTGTGAAACGACTAGTTGTTGAGCACTGTGTGACAGCAGAGTGTGAAAGGGATATTAACTGAGCCCTGTGTGACAGCTCATTGTGAAAGGCCCACGTGGTGCGCCCTGTGTGACCGCAGAGTGTGAAAGACCAGTTACTGAGCCCTGTGTGACAGCAGAGTATGAAGGGACCAGTTACTGAGACCAGAATGACAGCAGAGTGTGAAAGGACCAGTTACTGAGTCCTGTGTGAGAGCAGAGTGTGAAAGGACCACTTACTGAGCGCTGTGTGACAGCAGAGTGTGAAAGGCCCAGTTAGTGAGCATTTGCGACAGCAGAGGGGGAAAGAAGCAGTTTCTGAGCCCTATGTGACAGCAGAGTGTGAAAGGACCACTTACTGAGCCCTGTGTGACAGCAGAGTGTGATAGGACCAGTTACTGAGCCCTGTGTGACAGCAGAGTGTGAAACGACCAGTTACTGAGCGCTGTGTGACAGCAGAGTGTGAAACGACCAGTTACTGAGCTCTGTGTGACAGCTCAGAGTGAAAGGCCCACTTGGTGAGTCCTGTGTGACCGCAGAGTGTGAAAGGGCCAGTTAGTGAGCCTTTGAGACAGCAGAGGGGGAAAGAAGCAGTTACTGAGCCCTGTGTGACAGCAGAGTGTGAAAGGACCAGTTACTGAGCCCTGTGCCACAGCAGAGTGTGAAACGACAAGTTATTGAGCCCTGTGTGACAGCAGAGGGTGAAAGGGCTAGATACTGAGCCCTGTGTGACAGCTGAGTGTGAAAGGGCAAGTTACTGAGCAGTGTTTGACAGCAGAGTATGAAGGGACCAGTTACAGAGACCCATGTGACAGCAGAGTGTGAAAGGACCAGGTACTGAGTGCTGCGTGAGAGCAGAGTGTGAAAGGACCACTTACTGAGCCCTGTGTGACAGCAGAGTGTGAAAGGACCAGTTACTGAGCCCTGTGTCACAGCAGAGGGTGAAACGACCAGTTATTGAGCCCTGTGTGACAGCAGAGTGTGAAAGGACCAGTTACTGAGCCCTGTGTCACAGCAGAGGGTGAAACGACCAGTTATTGAGCCCTGTGTGACAGCAGAGGGTGAAAGGGCTATTTACTGAGCCCTGTGTGACAGCAGAGCGTGAAAGGACCAGTTACTGAGCCCTGTGTGAGAGCAAAGTCTGAAAGGACCAGTTACTAATCCGTGTGACAGCAGAATGTGAAAGGACAAGTGACTGAGCCCGGTGTGACAGCAGAATGTGAAAGAATCAGTTACTGAGCCCTGTGTGACAGCAGAGTGTGAAAGAATCAGTTACTGAGCCCTGTGTGACAGCAGAGTGTGAAAGGACTAATTACTGAGTGCTGTGTGAGAGCAGAGTGTGAAAGGACTAGTTACTGAGTCGTGTCTGACAGCAGAGTTTGAAAGGACCAGTTACTGAGATCTGTATGACAGCAGAATGGGAAAGGACCAGTTACTGAGCACGGTGTGACAGGGTGTGAAAGCACCAGTAAGTGAGCCCTGTGTGACAGCAGAGTGTGAAAGTACCAGTTACTGAGCCCTGTGTGAGAGCAGAGTACGAAAGGAGTACTGAGCTGTGTATGTAATAGGGTGTGAAAGGGCAAGATACTGAGCACTGTGTGACAGCAGAGTGTGAAAGGACCACTTACTGAGCCCTGTGTGACAGCAGATTGTGAAACGACCAGTTACTGAGCCCCGTGTGAGAGCAGAGTGTGAAAAGAAAACTTACTGAGCCCTGTGTGACAGCAGAGTGTGTAAGGACCAGTTACTGAGCCCTGTGTGACAGCAGAGTGTGAAACGACTAGTTGCTGAGCACTGTGTGACAGCAGAGTGTGAAACAACTAGTTGCTGAGCACTGTGACAGCTCAGTGTGAAAGGCCCACTTGGTGAGTCCTGTGTGAAAGCAGAGTGTGAAAGGGCCAGTTAGTGAGCCTTTGCGACAGCAGAGGGGGAAAGAAGCAGTTACTGAGTCCTGCGTAAGAGCAGAGTGTGAAAGGACCACTTACTGAGCCCTGTGTGACAGCAGAGTGTGAAAGGACCAGTTACTGAGCCCTGTGTCACAGAGAGGGTGAAACGACCAGTTATTGAGCCCTGTGTGACAGCAGAGGGTGAAAGGGCTATTTACTGAGCCCTGTGTGACAGCAGAGCGTGAAAGGACCAGTTACTGAGCCCTGTGTGAAAGCAAAGTCTGAAAGGACCAGTTACTAATCCGTGTGACAGCAGAATGTGAAAGGACAAGTGACTGATCCCTGTGTGACAGCAGAATGTCAAAGAATCAGTTACTGAGCCCTGTGTGACAGCAGAGTGTGAAAGGACCAGTTACTGAGCCCTGTTTGACAGCAGAGTGTGAAAGGACCAGTTACTGAGCTCTGTGTGACAGCAGAGTGCGAAAGGGCTAGTTAGTGAGCCCTGTTTGACAGCTGAGTGCAAAACGACCAGTTAGTGACCCCTGTATGAGAGCAGAGTACGAAAGGGCCAGTTACTGAGCCCTGTGTGACAGCAGAGTGTGAAAGGACCACTTACTGAGCCCTGTGTGACAGCAGAGTGTGAAAGGACCACTTACTGAGCCCTGTGTGACAGCAGAGTGTGAAAGGACCAGTTATTGAGCCCTGTGTGACAGTAGACTGTGAAAGACCCACTTGGTGAGCTCTGTGTGACAGCAGAGCGTGAAAGGACCAATTACTGAGCCCTGTGTGACAGCAGAGTGTGAAAGGCCCAGTTACTGAGCCCTGTGGGGCCGCAGTGTGTGAAAGGTCTAGATACTGAGCCCAGTGTGACAGCAGAGTGTGAAAGGACCAGTTCCTAATCCGTGTGACAGCAGAGTGTGAAAGGACCAGTTACTGAGCCCTGTGTGACAGCAGACTGTGAAAGGCCCACTTGGTGAGCTCTGTAAGACAGCAGAGCGTGAATGGACCAGTTACTGAGCCCTGTGTGACAGCAGAGTGAGAAAGGGCTAGTTAGTGAGCCCTGTGTGACAGCAGAGTGCGAAACGAACAGTTAGTCACCCCTGTATGAGAGCAGAGTACGAAAGGGCCAGTTACTGAGCCCTGTGTGACAGCAGAGTGTGAAAGGACCACTTACTGAGCCCTGTGTGACAGCAGAGTGTGAAACGACCAGTTACTGAGCGCTGTGTGACAGCAGAGTGTGAAACGACCAGTTACTGAGCACTGTGTGACAGCTCAGTGTGAAAGGCCCACTTGGTGAGTCCTGTGTGAAAGCAGAGTGTGAAAGGGCCAGTTAGTGAGCCTTTGCGACAGCAGAGGGGGAAAGAAGCAGTTACTGAGCCCTGTGTGACAGCAGAGTGTGAAAGGACCAGTTACTGAGCCCTGTGCCACAGCAGAGTGTGAAACAACAAGTTATTGAGCCCTGTGTGACAGCAGAGTGTGAAAGGGCTAGATACTGAGCCCTGTGTGACAGCTGAGTGTGAAAGGGCAAGTTACTGAGCAGTGTTTGACAGCAGAGTATGAAGGGACCAGTTACAGAGACCCGTGTGACAGCAGAGTGTGAAAGGACCAGTTACTGAGTCCTGCGTGAGAGCAGAGTGTGAAAGGACCACTTACTGAGCCCTGTGTGACAGCAGAGTGTGAAAGGACCAGTTACTGAGCCCTGTGTCACAGCAGAGGGTGAAACGACCAGTTATTGAGCCCTGTGTGACAGCAGAGGGTGAAAGGGCTATTTACTGAGCCCTGTGTGACAGCAGAGCGTGAAAGGACCAGTTACTGAGCCCTGTGTGAAAGCAAAGTCTGAAAGGACCAGTTACTAATCCGTGTGACAGCAGAATGTGAAAGGACAAGTGACTGATCCCTGTGTGACAGCAGAATGTCAAAGAATCAGTTACTGAGCCCTGTGTGACAGCAGAGTGTGAAAGGACCAGTTACTGAGCCCTGTTTGACAGCAGAGTGTGAAAGGACCAGTTACTGAGCTCTGTGTGACAGCAGAGTGCGAAAGGGCTAGTTAGTGAGCCCTGTTTGACAGCTGAGTGCAAAACGACCAGTTAGTGACCCCTGTATGAGAGCAGAGTACGAAAGGGCCAGTTACTGAGCCCTGTGTGACAGCAGAGTGTGAAAGGACCACTTACTGAGCCCTGTGTGACAGCAGAGTGTGAAAGGACCACTTACTAAGCCCTGTGTGACAGCAGAGTGTGAAAGGACCAGTTATTGAGCCCTGTGTGACAGTAGACTGTGAAAGGCCCACTTGGTGAGCTCTGTGTGACAGCAGAGTTTGAAAGGGCAAGTTACTGAGCCCTGAGTGACAGCTGAGTGTGAAAGGGCAAGTTACTGAGCAGTGTTTGACAACAGAGTATGAAGGGACCAGTTACTAAGTCCTGTGTGACAGCAGAGTGTGAAAGGACCAGTTACTGAGCCCTGTGTGACAGCAGAGTGTGAAAGGACCAGTTACTGAGCCCTGTGTGACAGCAGAGTGTGAAAGGCCCACTTGGTGAGCTCTGTATGACAGCAGAGTGTGAAGGACCAGTTACTGAGCCCTGTGTGATAGCAGAGCATGAAACGACCAGTTACTGAGCCCTGTGTAACAGCAGAGTGTGAAAGTGCTTGTTACTGAGCCCTGTGTGACAGCAGAGTATGAAGGGACCAGTTACTGAGACCCGTGTGACAGCAGACTGTGAAAGGACCAGTTACTGAGTCCTGCGTGAGAGCAGAGTGTGAAAGGACCACTTATTGAGCCGTGTGACAGCAGAGTGTGAAACGACAAGTTGTTGAGCACTGCGTGACAGCAGAGTGTGAAAGGGATATTTACTGAGCCCTGTGTGACAACTCATTGTGAAAGGCCCACGTGGTGCGCCCTGTGTGACCGCAGAGTGTGAAAGACCAGTTACTGAGCCCTGTGTGATAGCAGAGTGCGAAACGACCAGTTAGTGACCCCTGTATGAGAGCAGAGTGTGAAAGGACCAGTTACTGAGCCCTGTGTGACAGCAGAGTATGAAGGCACCAGTTACTGGGACCAGAATGACAGCAGAGTGTGAAAGGACCAGTTACTGAGTCCTGCATGAGAGCAGAGTGTGAAAAGACCACTTACTGAGCCCTGTGTGACAGCAGAGTGTGAAAGGCCCAGTTAGTGAGCATTTGCGACAGCAGAGGGGGAAAGAAGCAGTTTCTGAGCCCTGTGTGACAGCAGAGTGTGAAAGGACCAGTTACTGAGCCCTGTGTGACAGCAGAGTGTGAAAGGACCAGTTACTGAGCCCTGTGTCACAGCAGAGTGTGAAAGGACCTCTTACTGAGCCCTGTGTGACAGCAGAGTGTGATAGGACCAGTTACTGAGCCCTGTGTGACAGCAGAGTGTGAAAGGACCAGTTATTGAGCCCTGTGTGAAAGCAAAGTCTGAAAGGACCAGTTACTAATCCGTGTGACAGCAGAATGTGAAAGGACAAGTGACTGATCCCTGTGTGACAGCAGAATGTCAAAGAATCAGTTACTGAGCCCTGTGTGACAGCAGAGCATGAAAGGACCAGTTACTAATCCGTGCGACAGCAGAGTGTGAAAGGACCAGTTACTGAGCCCTGTGTGACAGCAGAGTGTGAAAGGACCACTTAATGAGCCCTGTGTGACAGCAGAGTGTGAAAGGCCCAGTTAGTGAGCCCTGTGTGACAGCAGAGTGCGAAACGAACAGATAGTCACCCCTGTATGAGAGCAGAGTACGAAAGGGCCAGTTACTGAGCCCTGTGTGACAGCAGAGTGTGAAAGGACCACTTAATGAGCCCTGTGTGACAGCAGAGTGTGAAAGGACCACTTACTGAGCCTTGTGTGACAGCAGAGTGTGAAAGGCCCAGTTAGTGAGCCCTGTGTGATAGCAGAGTGCGAAACGAACAGATAGTCACCCCTGTATGAGAGCAGAGTACGAAAGGGCCAGTTACTGAGCCCTGTGTGACAGCAGAGTGTGAAAGGACCACTTACTGAGCGCTGTGTGACAGCAGAGTGTGAAACGACCAGTTACTGAGCACTGTGTGACAGCTCAGTGTGAAAGGCCCACTTGGTGAGTCCTGTGTGAAAGCAGAGTGTGAAAGGGCTAGTTAGTGAGCCTTTGCGACAGCAGAGGGGGAAAGAAGCAGTTACTGAGCCCTGTGTGACAGCAGAGTGTGAAAGGACCAGTTACTGAGCCCTGTGCCACAGCAGAGTGTGAAACGACAAGTTATTGAGCCCTGTGTGACAGCAGAGTGTGAAAGGGCTAGATACTGAGCCCTGTGTGACAGCTGAGTGTGAAAGGGCAAGTTACTGAGCAGTGTTTGACAGCAGAGTATGAAGGGACCAGTTACAGAGACCCGTGTGACAGCAGAGTGTGAAAGGACCAGTTACTGAGTCCTGCGTGAGAGCAGAGTGTGAAAGGACCACTTACTGAGCCCTGTGTGACAGCAGAGTGTGAAAGGACCAGTTACTGAGCCCTGTGTCACAGCAGAGGGTGAAACGACCAGTTATTGAGCCCTGTGTGACAGCAGAGGGTGAAAGGGCTATTTACTGAGCCCTGTGTGACAGCAGAGCGTGAAAGGACCAGTTACTGAGCCCTGTGTGAAAGCAAAGTCTGAAAGGACCAGTTACTAATCCGTGTGACAGCTGAATGTGAAAGGACCAGTTACTGAGCTCTGTGTGACAGCAGAGTGCGAAAGGGCTAGTTAGTGAGCCCTGTTTGACAGCAGAGTGCGAAACGACCAGTTAGTGACCCCTGTATGAGAGCAGAGTACGAAAGGGCCAGTTACTGAGCCCTGTGTGACAGCAGAGTGTGAAAGGACCACTTACTGAGCCCTGTGTGACAGCAGAGTGTGAAAGGACCACTTACTGAGCCCTGTGTGACAGCAGAGTGTGAAAGGACCAGTTATTGAGCCCTGTGTGACAGCAGAGTGTGAAAGGACCAGTTACTGAGCCCTGTGTGACAGCATAGTGTGAAGCGACCAGTTACTGAGCGCTGTGTGACAGCAGAGTGTGAAACGACTAGTTGCTGAGCACTGTGTGACAGCAGAGTGTGAAACGACTAGTTGCTGAGCACTGTGTGACAGCTCAGTGTGAAAGGCCCACTTGGTGAGTCCTGTGTGACCGCAGAGTGTGAAACGACTAGTTACTGAGCTCTGTGTGACAGCAGAGTGCGAAAGGGCTAGTTAGTGAGCCCTGTGTGACAGCAGAGTGCGAAATGACCAGTTAGTGACCCCTGTATGAGAGCAGAGTGCGAAAGGGCCAGTTACTGAGCCCTGTGTGACAGCAGAGTGTGAAAGGACCAGTTATTGAGCCCTGTGTGACAGCAGAGTGTGAAAGGGCAAGTTACTGAGCAGTGTTTGACAACAGAGTATGAAGGGACCAGTTACTGAGCCCAGCGTGACAGCAGAGTGTGAAAGGACCACTTACTGAGCCCTGTGTGACAGCAGATTGTGAAACGACCAGTTACTGAGCCCCGTGTGAGAGCAGAGTGTAAAAGGACCAGTTACTGAGCCCTGTGTGACAGCAGAGTGTGAAAGGACCAGTTACTGAGCCCTGTGTGACAGCTGAGTGTGAAAGGGCTATTTACTGAGCAGTGTTTGAAAGCAGAGTATGAAGGGACCAGTTACTGAGACCCGTGAGACAGCAGAGTGTGAAAGGACCAGTTAATGAGCCCTGTGTGACAGCACAGAGTGAAAGGCCCACTTGGTGAGCTCTGTATGACAGCAGAGTGTGAAAGGACCAGTTACTGAACCCTGTGTGACAGCAGAGTGTAAAAGACCAGTTACTGAGCCCTGCGTGACAGCAGAGTGTGAAAGTCCAGTTACTGAGCCGTGTGTGATAGCAGAGTGCGAAACGACCAGTTAGTGACCCCTGTATGAGAGCAGAGTGTGAAAGGACCAGTTACTGAGCCCTGTGTGACAGCAGAGTGTGAAAGGACTCGTTACTGAGCCCTGTGTGACAGCTCAGTGTGAAAGGGCTAGTTACTGAGCCCTGTGTGACCGCAGAGTGTGAAAGTCCCAGTTAGTGAGCCTTTGCGACAGCAGAGGGGGAAAGAAGCAGTTTCTGAGCCCTGTGTGACAGCAGTGCGTGAAAGGAACAGTTACTGAGCCATGTTTGACAGCAGGGTGTGAAAGGACAAGTGACTGCGCCCTGTGTGACAGCAGAATGTCAAAGAATCAGTTACTGAGCCCTGTGTGACAGCAGAGTGTGAAAGGACCAGTTACTGAGCTCTGTGTGACAGCAGAGTTCGAAAGGGCTAGTTAGTGAGCCCTGTGTGACAGCAGAGTGCGAAACGACCAGTTAGTGACCCCTGTATGACAGCAGAGTGCGAAAGGGCCAGTTACTGAGCCCTGTGTGACAGCAGAGTGTGAAAGGACCAGTTATTGAGCCCTGTGTGACAGAAGAGTGTGAAAGGGCAAGTTACTGAGCAGTGTTTGACAACAGAGTATGAAGGGACCAGTTACTGAGCCCAGCGTGACAGCAGAGTGTGAAAGGACCACTTACTGAGCCCTGTGTGACAGCAGATTGTGAAACGACCAGTTACTGAGCCCCGTGTGAGAGCAGAGTGTAAAAGGACCAGTTACTGAGCCCTGTGTGACAGCAGAGTGTGAAAGGACCAGTTACTGAGCCCTGTGTGACAGCTGAGTGTGAAAGGGCTATTTACTGAGCAGTGTTTGAAAGCAGAGTATGAAGGGACCAGTTACTGAGACCCGTGAGACAGCAGAGTGTGAAAGGACCAGTTAATGAGCCCTGAGTGAGAGCAGAGTGTGAAAGGACCACT
This sequence comes from Carcharodon carcharias, assembly GCF_017639515.1. Lineage (NCBI taxonomy): Eukaryota > Metazoa > Chordata > Chondrichthyes > Lamniformes > Lamnidae > Carcharodon > Carcharodon carcharias. The sequence goes on from NW_024470624.1 coordinate 9,500,106, forward strand.
TACTGAGGCCTGTGTGACGGCAGAGTGTGAAAGAACCAGTTACTGAGCCCTGTGTGACAGCAGAGTGTGAAAGGACCAGTTACTGAGCCCTGCGTGACAGCAGAGTGTGAAAGACCAGTTACTGAGCCGTGTGTGATAGCAGAGTGCGAAACAACCAGTTAGTGACCCCTGTATGAGAGCAGAGTGTGAAAGGACCAGTTACTGAGTCCTGCGTGAGAGCAGAGTGTGAAAGGACCACTTACTGAGCCCTGTGTAACAGCAGAGTGTGAAAGGGCTAGTTACTGAGCCCTGTGTGACCGCAGAGTGTGAAAGTCCCAGTTAGTGAGCCTTTGCGACAGCAGAGGGGAAAAGAAGCAGTTTCTGAGCCCTGTGTGACAGCAGTGCGTGAAAGGAACAGTTACTGAGCCCTGTTTGACAGCAGGGTGTGAAAGGACAAGTGACTGCGCCCTGTGTGACAGCAGAATGTGAAAGAACCAGTTACTGAGACCTGTGTGACAGGAAAGTGTGAAAGGACCAGTTACTGAGCCCTGTTTGACAGCCGAGTGTGAAAGGACCAGTTACTGAGCCCTGTGTGACAGCAGAGTGTGAAACGACCAGTTACTGAGCACTGAGTGACAGCAGAGTGCGAAAGGACCAGTTACTGAGCCCTGTGTGACAGCAGAGTGTGAAAGGACCAGTTACTGAGCCCTGTGTGACGGCAGAGTGTGAAACGACCAGTTATTGAGCCCTGTGTGACAGCAGAGGGTGAAAGGTCTATTTACTGAGCCCTGTGTGACAGCAGAGTGTGAAAGGACCAGTTACTGAGTCCTGCGTGAGAGCAGAGTGTGAAAGGACCACTTACTGAGCCCTGTTTGACAGCAGATTGTGAAACGACCAGTTACTGAGCCCCGTGTGAGAGCAGACTCTGAAAGGACCACTTACTGAGCCCTGTGTGACAGCAGAGCGTGAAAGGCCCAGTTAGTGAGCCTTTGCAACAGCAGAGGGGCAAAGAAGCAGTTTCTGGGCCATGTGTGACAGCAGAGTGTGAAAGGACCAGTTACTGAGCCCTGTGTGACAGCAGAGTGTGATAGGACCAGTTACTGAGCCCTGTGTGACCGCAGAGTGTGAAAGGCCCAGATAGTGAGCCTTTGCGACAGCAGAGGGGGAAAGAAACAGTTACTGAGTCCTGCGTGAGAGCAGAGTGTGAAAGGACCACTTACTGAGCCCTGTTTGACAGCAGATTGTGAAACGACCAGTTACTGAGCCCCGTGTGAGAGCAGACTCTGAAAGGACCACTTACTGAGCCCTGTGTGACAGCAGAGTGTGAAAGGCCCAGTTAGTGAGCCCTGTGTGACCGCAGAGTGTGAAAGGCCCAGTTAGTGAGCCTTTGCGACAGCAGAGGGGGAAAGGACCACTTACTGAGCCCTGTGTGACAGCAGAGTGTTAAAGGGCTTGTTACTGAGCACTGTGTGATAGCTGAGTGTGAAAGGGCAAGTTACTGAGCAGTGTTTGACAGCAGAGTATGAAGGGACCAGTTACTGAGACCCATCTGACAGCAGAGTGTGAAAGGACCAGTTACTGAGTCCTGCATGAGAGCAGAGTGTGTAAGGACCACTTACTGAGCCCTGTGTGACAGCAGAGTGTGAAAGGACCACTTACTGAGCCCTGTGTGACAGCAGAGTGTGAAAGGGCTAGTTACTGAGCCCTGTGTGACAGCAGAGTGTGAAACGACCAGTTACTGAGCCCTGTGTGACAGCTCAGTGTGAAAGGCCCACTTGGTGAGCCCTGTGTGACCGCAGAGTGTGAAAGGCCCAGTTAGTGAGCCTTTGCGACAGCAGAGGGGGAAAGAAGCAGTTTCTGAGCCCTGTGTGACAGCAATGCGTGAAAGGAACAGTTCCTGACCCCTGTTTGACAGCAGAGTGTGAAGGGACCAGTTACTGAGCCCTGTGTGACAGCAGAATGTGAAAGAATCAGTTACTGAGCCCTGTGTGACAGCAGAGTGTGAAAGGACCAGTTACTGGGCCCTGTTTGACAGCAGAGTGTGAAAGGACTAGTTACTGAGTCGTGTCTGACAGCAGAGTGTGAAAGGACCAGTTACTGAGCTCTGTATGACAGCAGAATGGGAAAGGACCAGTTACTGAGCACAGTGTGACAGGGTGTGAAAGCACCAGTAAGTGAGCCCTGTGTGACAGCAGAGTGTGAAAGGACCAGTTACTGAGCCCTGTGTGACTGCAGAGAGTGAAAGGACCAGTTATTGAGCGCTGTGTGAGAGCAGAGTACGAAAGGAGTACTGAGCTGTGTATGTAACAGGGTGTGAAAGGACCAGGTAGTGAGCTATGCGTGACAGCAGAATGGGAAAGGACCAATTACTGAGTCCTGTGTGACAGGGTGTGAAAGCACCAGGTAGTGAGCTATGCGTGACAGCAGAATGGGAAAGGACCAGTTACTGAGACCTGTGTGACAGCAGAGTGTGAAAGGACCAGTTACAGAGCCCTGTGTGAGAGCAGAGTGTGAAAGGCCCACTTGGTGAGCTCTGTATGACAGCAGAGTGTGAAAGGACCAGTAACTGAGCCCTGTGTGACAGCGGAGTGTGAAAGGACCAGTTATTGAGTCCTGTGTGACAGTAAAGTCTGAAAGGACCAGTTACTGATCCCTGAGTGACAGCAGAGTATGGAAGGACAGGTCACAGAGCCCAGCGTGACAACAGTGTGTGAAAGCACCACTACTTAGCCCTGTGTGACAGCAGAGAGTGAAAAGACCAGTTACTGAGCCCTGTGTGACAGCAGAGTGTAAAAGGACTAGTTACTGAGTCGTGTCTGACAGCAGAGTGTGAAAAGACCAGTTACTGAGCCATGCGTGACAGCAGTGTGTGAAAGGACAAGTTCCGGAGCCCGGTGTGACAGCACAATGTGAAACGCCCAGTTAGTGAGCCACGTGGGACAGCAGAGGGTGAAAGCACCAGTTAGTGAGCCCTGTGTGACAGCAGAGTGTGAAAGGACCAGTTAGTGAGCCCTGAGTGACTGCAGAATGTGAAAGGACCAGTTATTGAGCGCTGTGTGAGAGCAGAGTACGAAAGGAGTAGATTCTGAGCTGTGTATGTAACAGGATGTGAAAAGACCAGTTACTAAGTCCTGTGTGACAGCAGAGTGTGAAAGGGCTAGTTACTGAGCCCCGTGTGACAGCAGAGTGTGAAAGGACCAGTTACTGAGTCCTGTGTGAGAGCAGAGAGTGAAAGGGCCATTTACTGAGCCCTGTGTGATTGCAGAGTGTGAAAGGACCAGTTATTGAGCGCTGTGTGAGAGCAGAGTACGAAAGGAGTACTGAGCTGTGTATGTAACAGGGTGTGAAAGGACCAGTTACTGAGCTATGCGTGGCAGCAGAGTGTGAAAGCAACAGTTAGTGAGCCCTGTGTGACAGCAGAGTGTGAAAGGACCAGTTATTGAGCACTGTGTGTCAGCAGAGTACGAAAGGAGTAGATTCTGAGCTGTGTATGTAACAGGGTGTGAAAGGACCAGTTACTGAGCCCTTTGTGACAGAGGGTGAAAGGACCAGTTACGGAGTCGTGTGTGACAGCAGAGTGTGAAAGCCCCAGTTACTGAGCCTTTGCGACAGCAGAGGGGGAAAGAAGCAGAGAGTGAAAGGGCTTGTTTCTGAGCCCTGTGTGACAGCAGAGTGTGAAGGGACCAGTTACTGAGCCCTGTGTGTTAGCAGAGTGTGAATGGACCAGTTACTGAGCCCTGTGTGACAGCAGAGTGTGAAAAGACCAGGTATGGAGCTCTGCATGACAGAGAGTGAAAGGACCAGTTACTGAGTCCTGTGTGAGAGCAGAGAGTGAAAGGACCAGTTCCTGAGCCCTGTTTGACAGCAGAGTGTGAAAGGACCAGGTACTGAGTCCTGTGTGAGAGCAGAGAGTGAAATGACCAGTTACTGAGTCCTATGTGACAGCAGACTGTGAAAGGACCAGTTACTGAGCACTGTGTGACAGCAGACTGTGAAATGCCCAGTTAGTGAGCCCTGTGGGACAGTAGTGGGTGAAAGGACCAGTTACTGAGCCCTGTTTGACAGCAGAGTGTGAAAGGCCCACTTGGTGAGCCCTGTGTGACCGCAGAGTGTGAAAGCCGCAGTTACTGAGCCTTTGCGACAGCAGAGGGGGAAAAAAGCAGTTACTGAGCCCTGTGTGACAGCAGAGCGTGAAAGGACCTTTACTGAGTCCTGTGTCACAGCTGAGTTTCAAAGAACCAGTTACTGAGCCCTGTGTGACAGTAAAGTGTGAAGGGACCAGTTACTGAGCCCTGTGTGACAGGGTGTGAAAGGATCAGTTAGAGTCCTGTGTGACAGCAAAGTGTGAAGGGAACAGTTACTGAGCCTTTGCGACAGCAGAGGGGGAAAGAAGCAGAGCGTGAAAGGGCTTGTTTCTGAGCCCTGTGTGACAGCAGAGTGTGAAGGGACCAGTTACTGAGCCCTGTGTGTTAGCAGAGTGTGAATGGACCAGTTACTGAGTCCTGTGTGACAGCAAAGTGTGAAGGGACCCGTTACTGAGCCCTGTGTGTTAGCAGTGGGTGAAAGGACCACTTACTGAGCCCTGTGTGACAGCAGAGTGTGAAAGGACCAGTTGGTGAGCCCTGTGTGACAGGGTGTGAAAGGACCAGTTACTGAGCCCTGTGTGACAGCAAAGCGTGAAAGGACTAGTTAATGAGCCCTGTGTGACAGCAGAGTGTAAAAGGTGCAGATAGTGAGCCCTCTGTGACAGCAGAGTGTAAAAGGACTTGTTTCTGGCCCTGTGTGACAGCAGTGTGTGTGAAAGGGCTAGTTACTGAGCCCTGTGTGACAGCAGAGTGTGAAAGGACCAGTGACTGAGCCCGGTGTGACAGCAGTGTGTGAAAGGGCTAGTTACTAAGCCCTGCGTGACAGCAGTGTACAAAAGGACTAGTTTCTGACCCGTGTGTGACAGCAGAGTGCGAAAGGACCAGTTAGTGAGCCCTGTGTGACAGCAGAGTCTGAAAGGGCTTGTTACTGAGCCCTGTGTAACAGCAGAGTGTGAAAGGACTAGTTACTGAGCCCTGTGTGACAACAGAGTGTGAAAGGACCACTTACTGAGCCCTGTGTGACAGCAGAGTACACAACGACCAGTTACTGAGCTCTGTGTGACAGCAGAGTGTGAAGGGACCAGTTACTCACCCTGTGTGACAGGGTGCGAAAGAAACAGTTATTGAGCCCTGTATGACGGCGGAGTGTGATCGGACCAGTTACTGAGCCCTGTGTGACAGCAGAATGCGCAACGACCAGTTAGTGTGCCCTGTGTGACAGCAGAGTGTGAAAGGTCCAGTTAGAGAGCCCTGTGTGACAGGGTGTGAAAGGACCAGTTCCTGAGCCCTGTGGGTCAGCAGAATGTAAAAGGACTAGTTTCTGACCCCTGTGTGACAGCAGAATGTAAAAGGACTAGTTTCTGACTCCTGTGTGACAGCAGTGTGTGAAAGGGCTAGTTACTGAGCCCTGTGTGACAGCAGTGTGTGAAAGGGCCACTTACTGAGCCCTGTGTGACAGCAGAGTGTGAAACGACCAGTTAGTGAGCCCTGTGTGACAGCAGAGTGTGAAAGGGCTAGTTACTGAGCCCTGTGTGACAGCAGAGTGTGAAAGGGCTAGTTACTGAGCCCTGTGTGACAGCAGAGTGTTAAAGGCCCAGTTAGTGAGCCCTGTGGGACAGCAGAGGGGGAAAGAAGCAGTTACTGAGCCCTGTTTGACATCAGAGTGTGAAAGAACCAGTTACTGAGCGCTATGTGAGAGCAGAGTGTGAAGGGACCAGTTACTGAGCCCTGTGTGACAGGGTGTAAAAGAAACAGTTATTGAGCCCTGTGTGACAGCAGAGTGTGAAAGTTCCAGTTAGTGAGCCCTGTGTGACAGCAGAGTGTGAAAGGACTAGTTACTGAGCCCTGTGTGACAGCAGTGTGCGAACCAACCAGTTAGTGAGCCCTGTGTGAGAGCAGAGTGTGAAAGGACCAGTTACTGAGTCTTGTGTGACAGCAGAGAGTGAAAGGACCAGTTACTGAGCGCTGTGTGCGACTGGGTGTGAAAGGACCAGTTACTGAGTCCTGTGTGACAGCAGACTATGATAGGACCAGTTGCTGAGCCCTGAGTGCGACAGGCTGCGAAAGGACCAACTGCTGAGCCCTGAGTGCGACAGGCTGCGAAAGGACCAACTGCTGAGCCCTGTAGCAGCAATTTCAGCAGTCCCTTGATTCAATGCTTTACTCAGTGTCACCAACACCACCACATAGGCCGGATGGTGGGGCAGTGACTCGAGAAGCCTTTCCACCATCTGCTGCCTCCGGGGTGGGTGACTTGCCGAAGCCTGTGACGGGTGGGGTTTGGGAGGCGTGGGGTGGCGCGGTATCGGTGGTTAAGCAGTTTATTTATAGGTGTGGTCTCAGCGTACTTGCTCTGAATCTACGGTGAGAGTTGATCGCTCTCGCTACGGACAGACATTCACTCCACCACAATTCCCCACCACCAACCCCCACCCCACCCCGCACCACCCCCACCACCCCCCCCCCCCCCCCCCCCACACACACACACACACACACACACACACACACACACACACACACACACACACACACACACACACACACAAACTCCACAGCACCGCGGCTCTCCAAACCATTGCCCCTGGTTGACTTGAACCCTGCTGAGCGATATTAAACATGGCCACATCCACAAGGGCTTTGGTTGAAGGTTTAAGTGTGGTGGTAGTTTTGAAGGTTTCTCTGCCTCAGCCGACAGGGGAATTGACCGCCACCTTTCTCCGAGACAGAGCCCCGAGGTGCGGAGACCCGGCGTGGGCAGACCCCCGTCTCCAGTCAGCCTGTACCCTGGGCTTGCTAAACGACATGAATTGGCCCCCCACCCACCGCTTGTTCCCCGTCGCAGGACACCTGACCAGGCGCGCGTATGCTGGAAAGGCCCCCGCTTGCAAAGCACCTTTCGAACGCAGGCCGAGCGAGACCCCGCAGGGAGAGCGAGCAGCAAACCAAGCAAACCTGATGCCGAGCCGTGCGTTATGGCCAGGGACGAAACGCTTGGTCCGAGGGTTAGGTTTTCAGGAGCACCTCAGGAGGAGGAGGAGGAGGGAGGAGGAGGAGAGGTGGGGCGCAGGGGTTGAGGGAGGGAATTCCAGAGCTCGGGGAAGGCACGGCCGCCACTGGCGGAGCGATCGAATCGGGTGGGGGGTGGTGGGTGGTGAAGACGATGGCGGGATTTCGAAGCTAGGATGAGCATCTGGATGTGGAGCTGCCGCTTGACCAGGGAGCCGACATGGGTCAGTGAGGCCGCGGGGGACGACAGGCGAACAGGGTCTGGCTATGAATTAGGACACAGGGAGCAGGGGTTTGAGCGACCCTGAATTTACAAATCCATTTGACTCCCCCTCCCCACCACCCCACACAAGGTCTGACTGAACCACATCGGTCCCCGGTCCTGCAACGTCACAGCTTTTAAAATTCTCATCCTGGCAGTCGAATCCGTCCATGGCCTCGCCCCTCCCTCCCTATCTCCAGAATCTCCTCCAGCACCACTCCTCCCGCCAACCTCCGAGATCTCCGCACCGCCCCCTCCGATTCCGGCCTCTGGAGCGTCCCCGGTTTTAATCGTCGTCCCCTCCCACCCCCCCTCCACCCCACCCCGAGCTCCGGAATTCCCTCTCCCCCTTTGAGATGCGATTACAGAACTGACAGCCTTTGACCAGGCTCTTGGGTCCACCTGCCCTAACCCCCTCCTCCTCCTGTGGCTGAGCATCAAATCTAGTTTGGCTATTGCCGCCCCCCCCCCCCCCGGGAAATTTCACTCCTTCATGGGCACCGCGCGAGCGTGAGCTGCTTTGGAGCGGCGCTCGAGGGCATCGATGTTCAGGCACGCGGCGCTCCCCCGGGCGAACGCACCTCCCTCTCAAGCGACCCTGCCCCAACCCCGGAGCCCAGGAATGTCACTCCGGGGCCCAAAGAGGGTCCGCGCCCGATCGCAGCCCCCCCACCCCACCACTCTGAATTTCGTATCCCGCCTCACGGATTCCCTTGGTCGCGCCTTAAACGCATCGGTTCCTGCCAAAAGTCTGCGAGGGGTGCGGTCATCTCCGCGTCCCACCCCCGCATCCCCACCAGCAACCCCACCCTCCGTCAATCCGAACGCCGGCCACCTTATTATTCATTCCTTTTCCTAACGTTATGGTCCCCCCACACCTACCCCCCCTCCCCACACTCTCTGGCGAAGGCCAGGTTAATTGTTTAAAGCTCGTGCTATTGCGCTGCAAGGACCCTCCACAACCTCCCTATGTCCCGGTTAATATTTGATACCCTCGATCAGGACACTCCTTAATCCCCTCTGTTCAAGTTAATATTTTATACCCACGATCGGGACACACCTTCACCCCCTCTGTCCCGGTTAATATTTCATACCCTCGATCGGGACCCTCCACAAACACCCTCTGTCCTGGTTAATATTTTCTACCCTCGATCAGGACCCTCCTTAAACCCCCCTGTCCCTGTTAATATTTTATACCCTCGATCGGGTCCCTCCTTAACCCCCTCTGTCCCGGTTAATATTTTATACCCTCGATCAGGACCCTCCTTAACCCCCTCTGTCCCGGTTAATATTTTTTACCCTCGATCGGGACCATCCTCAACCCCATCGGTCCCAGTTAATATTTTATACCCTCGATCGGGACTCTCCTTAACCCCCTCTGTCCTGGTTAATATTTTACAACCTCGATCTGTACCCTCCTTAACACCCTCTGTCCCAGTTAATATTTTATACCCTCGATCGGGACCCTCCTTAACCCCCTCTGACCCGGTTAATATTTTATATCTTCGATCGGGACCCTCCACAAACACATTCTGTCCTGGTTAATATTTTATACCCTCGATCGGGACCCTCCTTAACACCCCCTGTCCCTGTTAATATTTTATACACTCGATCGGGTCCCTCCTTAACCCCCTCTGTCCCTGTTAATACTTTATACCCTCGATCTGGACCATCCTTAACTCCATCGGTCCCAGTTAATATTTTATACCCTCGATCGGGACCCTCCTTAACCCCCTCTGTCCTGGTTAATATTTTATACCCTCGATCAGGACCCTCCACAAACACCCACTGTCCCTGTTAATATTTTATACCCTCGATCGGGACCCCCCACAACCTCCCTCTGTCCCGGTTAATATCTTATACCCTCGATCGGGACCCTCCTTAACCCCTTCTGTCCCAGTTAATATTTTATACCCTCGATCGGGAACCTCCTTAACCCCCTCTGTCCAGGTCAATATTTTATACCCTCGATCGGGACCCTCCTTAACCCCCTCTGTCCCGCTTAATATTTTATAACCTTGATCTGTACCCTCCTTAACCCCTTCTGTCCCGGTTAATATTTTATACCCTCGATCGGGAACCTCCTTAACCCCATCTGTCCAGGTCAATATTTTATACCCTCGATCGTGACCCTCCTTAACCCCCTCTGTCCCGCTTAATATTTTATAACCTTGATCTGTACCCTCCTTAACCCCGTGTCCCAGTTAATATTTTATACCCTCGATCGGGACCCTCCTTAACCCCCTCTGTCCCGGTTAATATTTTATACCCTCGATCGGGATCCTCCTTAACCCCCTCTGACCCGGTTAATATTTTATATCTTCGATCGGGACCCTCCACAAACACCCTCTGTCCTGGTTAATATTTTATACCCTCGATCGGGACCCTCCTTAACACCCCCTGTCCCTGTTAATATTTTATACACTCGATCGGGTCCCTCCTTAACCCCCTCTGTCCCTGTTAATACTTTATACCCTCGATCTGGACCATCCTTAACTCCATCGGTCCCAGTTAATATTTTATACCCTCGATCGGGACCCTCCTTAACCCCCTCTGTCCTGGTTAATATTTTATACCCTCAATCTGTACCCTCGTTAACCCCCTGTGTCCCAGTTAATATTTTACAACCTCGATCTGTACCCTCCTTAACCCCCTCTGTCCCTGTTAATATTTTATACCCTCAATCGGGACATCCCTTAACGCCCTCTGTCCCGGTTAATATTTTATACCCTCGATCGGGACCCTCCTTAACCCCCTCTGTCCCAGTTAATATTTTACACCATCGATCGGGACCCTACGCAACCTCACTCTGTCCCAGTTAATATTTTATACCCTCGATCGGGACCCTCCTTAACCCCCTCTGTTCAAGTTAATATTTTACACCGATCAGGACCCTCCTTAACCCGTGTCCCAGTTAATATTTTATACCTTCAATCGGGACCCTCCTTAACCGCCGCTGTCCCAGTTCATACTTTATACTCTCCATTGGGACACTTCTTAAACCCCCCGTCCTGGTTTATATTTTATACCCTCGATCAGGACCCTCCTTAACCCCCTCTGTCCGGGTTAATATGTTATACCCTCGATCGGGACCCTCCTTAACCCCCTCTGTACCGGTTAATATTTTATACCCTCGATCGGGACCCTCCTTAACCCCCTCTGTCCCGGTTAATATTTTATACCCTTGATCAGGACCCTCCATAAAAACCCACTGTCCCTGTTAATATTTTATACCCTCGATCGGGACCCTCCACAACCTCCCTCTGTCCCGGTTAATATCTTATACCCTCGATCGGGACCCTCCTTAACCCCCTCTGTCCCGCTTAATATTTTATAACCTTGATCTGTACCCCCCTTAACCCCGTGTCCCAGTTAATATTTTATACCCTCGATCGGGACACTCCTGAACCCCCTCTGTTCCGGTTAATATTTTATACCCTCGATCGGGACCCTCCTTAACCCCCTCTGACCCGGTTAATATTTTATATCCTCGATCAGGACCCTCCACAAACACCCTCTGTCCTGGTTAATATTTTATACCCTCGATCGGGACCCTCCTTAACACCCCCTTTCCCTGTTAATATTTTATACACTCGCTCGGGTCCCTCCTTAACCCCCTCTGTCCCTGTTAATATTTTATACCCTCGATCTGGACCATCCTTAACCCCATCGGTCCTAGTTAATATTTTATACCCTCGATCGGGACCCTCCTTAACCCCCTCTGTCCTGGTTAATATTTTATACCCTCAATCTGTACCCTCCTTAACCCCCTGTGTCCCAGTTAATATTTTACAACCTCGATCTGTACCCTCCTTAACCCTCTCTGTCCCTGTTAATATTTTATACCCTCGATCGGGACATCCCTTAACCCCCTCTGTCCCGGTTAATATTTTATACCCTCGATCGGGACCCTCCTTAACCCCCCCTGTCCCGGTTAATATTTTATACCCTCGATCAGGACCCTCCACAAACACCCACTGTCCCTGTTAATATTTTATACCCTCGATCGGGACCCTCCTTAACCCCGTGTCCCAGTTAATATTTTATACCCTCGATCGGGACCCTCCTTAACCCCCTCTGTCCCGGTTAATATTTTATACCCTCGATCGGGACCCTCCTTAACCCCCTCTGTTCCAGTTAATATTTTATACACTTGATCGGGACCTTCCTTAAGCCCCTCTGTCCCGGTTAATATTTATACCCTCAATCGGGACCCTCCTTAACCCCCTCTGTTCCAGTTAATATTTTATACACTCGATCTGTACCCTCCTTAACCCCCTCTGTCCCGGTTAATATTTTATACCCTTAATCTGTACCCTCCTTAACCCCCTGTGTCCAAGTTAATATTTTACAACCTCGATCTGTACCCTCCTTAACACCCTCTGTCCCAGTTAATATTTTATACCCTCGATCGGGACCCTCCTTAACCCCCTCTGTCCCTGTTAATATTTTATACCCTCGATCGGGACACTCCTTAACCCCCTCTGTCCCGGTTTATATTTTATACCCTCGATCGGGACCCTCCTTAACCCCCTCTGTCCTGGTTAATATTTTATACCCTCAATCGGGACCCCCCTTAACCCCCTCTGTCCCTGTTAATATTTTATACCCTCGATCTGAACCCTCCTTAACCCTCTCTGTTCAAGTTAATATTTTACACCCTCGATCAGGACCCTCCTTAACCCCGTGTCCCAGTTAATATTTTATACCTTCAATCGGGACCCGCCTTAACCGCCGCTGTCCCAGTTCATACTTTATACTCTCCATTGGGACACTTCTTAACCCCCCCGTCCCGGTTTATATTTTACACCCTCGATCGGGACCCTCCACAAACTCACTCTGTCCCGGTTAATATTTTATACCCTCGATCGGGACCCTCCTTAACCCCCTATGTCCCTGTTAATATTTTACACCCTCGATCAGGACCGTCCTTAACCCCGTGTCCCAGTTAATATTTTATACCTTCAATCGGGACCCTCCTTAGCCCCCTCTGTCCCGGTTAATATTTTATACCCTCGATCGGGACCCTCCTGAACCCCCTCTGTTCCAGTTAATATTTTATACCCTCGATCGGGACCCTCCTTAACCCCCTCTATCCCGGTTAATATTTTATACCCTCGATCGGGACCCTCCTTAGCCCCCTCTGTCCCGGTTAATATTTTATACCCTCGATCGGGACCCTCCTTAACCCCCTATGTCCCTGTTAATATTTTACACCCTCGATCAGGACCGTCCTTAACCCCGTGTCCCAGTTAATATTTTATACCTTCAATCGGGACCCTCCTTAACCGCCGCTGTCCCAGTTCATACTTTATACTCTCCGTTGGGACACTTCTTAACGCCCTCTGTCCCGGTTTATATTTTATACCCTCGATCGGGACCCTCCTTAACCCCCTCTGTCCGGGTTAATATGTTATACCCTCGATCGGGACCATCCTTAACCCCCTCTGTCCTGGTTAATATTGTATACCCTCGATCTGAACCCTCCTTAACCCCCCCTGTTCAAGTTAATATTTTACACCCTCGATCAGGACCCTCCTTAACCCCCTGTGTCCCACTTAATATTTTATACCTTCAATCGGGACCCTCCTTAACCGCCGCTGTCCCAGTTAATATTTTATACCCTTGATCGGGACCCTCCTTAGCCCCCTCTGTCCCGGTTAATATTTTAAACCCTCGATCGGGACCCTCCTTAGCCCCCTCTGTCCCGGTTAATATTTTATACCCTCGATCGGGTCGTTCCTTAACCCCCTCTGTTCAAGTTAATATTTTACACCCTCGATCAGAACCCTCCTTAACCCCCTGTGTCCCAGTTAATATTTTATACCCTCGATCTGTACCCTGTTTAACCCCGTATCCCAGTTAATATTTTATACCCTCAATCGGGACCCTCCTTAACCCCGTGTCCCAGTTAATATTTTATACCCTCGATCGGGAACCTCCTTAACCCCCTCTGTCCAGGTCAATATTTTATAGCCTCGATCGGGACCCGCCTTAACCCCCTCTGTCCCGCTTAATATTTTATACCCTTGATCTGTACCCTCTTTAACTCCGTGTCCCAGTTAATATTTTATACCCTCGATCGGGACCCTCCTTAACCCCGTGTCCCAGTTAATATTTTATACCCTCGATCGGGACCCTCCTTAACCCCCTCTGTCCCGGTTAATATTTTATACCCTCGATCGGGACCCTCCTTAACCCCCTCTGTTCCAGTTAATATTTTATACACTCGATCTGTACCCTCCTTAACCCCCTCTGTCCCGGTTATTATTTTATACCCTCAATCTGTACCCTCCTTAACCCCCTGTGTCCAAGTTAATATTTTACAACCTCGATCTGTACCCTCCTTAACCCCGTGTCCCAGTTAATATTTTATACCCTCGATCGGGACACTCCTTAACCCCCTCTGTCCCGGTTTATATTTTATACCCTTGATCGGGACCCTCCTTAACCCCCTCTGTCCTGGTTAATATTTTATACCCTCAATCGGGACCCCCCTTAACCCCCTCTGTCCCTGTTAATATTTTATACCCTCGATCTGAACCCTCCTTAACCCTCTCTGTTCAAGTTAATATTTTACACCCTCGATCAGGACCCTCCTTAACCCCCTGTGTCCCAGTTAATATTTTATACCTTCAATCGGGACCCGCCTTAACCGCCGCTGTCCCAGTTCATACTTTATACTCTCCATTGGGACACTTCTTAACCCCCCCGTCCCGGTTTATATTTTATCCCTCGATCGGGACCCTCCACAACCTCACTCTGTCCCGGTTAATATTTTATACCCTCGATCGGGACCCTCCTTAACCCCCTATGTCCCTGTTAATATTTTACACCCTCGATCGGGACCCTCCTTAACCCCCTCTGTACCGGTTAATATTTTATACCCTCGATCAGGACCCTCCTTAGCCCCCTCTGTCCCGGTTAATATTTTATACCCTCGATCGGGACCCTCCTTAACCCCCTCTGTCCCGGTTAATATTTTATACCCTCGATCGGGACTCTCCTTAACCCCCTCTATCCCGGTTAATATTTTATACCCTCAATCGGGACCCTCCTTAGCCCCCTCTGTCCCGGTTAATTTGTTAAACCGTCAATCGGGACCCTCCTTAGCCCCCTCTGTCCCGGTTAATATTTTATACCCTCGATCGGGACGCTCCTTAACCCCCTCCGTTCAAGTTAATATTTTACACCCTCGATCAGAACTCTCCTTAACCCCGTGTCCCAGTTAATATTTTATACCCTCGATTTGTACCCTCCTTAACCCCGTGTCCCGGTTAATATTTTATACCCTCGATCGGGACCCTCCTTAACCCCCTCTGTCCGGGTTAATATGTTATACCCTCGATCGGGACCTTCCTTAACCCCCTCTGTACCGGTTAATATTTTATACCCTCGATCAGGACCCTCCTTAGCCCCCTCTGTCCCGGTTAATATTTATACCCTCGATCGGGACCCTCCTGAACCCCCTCTGTTCCAGTTAATATTTTATACCCTCGATCGGGACCCTCCTTAACCCCCTCTGTCCCGGTTAATATTTTATACCCTCGATCGGGACTCTCCTTAACCCCCTCTGTCCCGGTTAATATTTTAAACCGTCAATCGGGACCCTCCTTAGCCCCCTCTGTCCCGGTTAATATTTTATACCCTCGATCGGGACGCTCCTTAACCCCCTCTGTTCAAGCTAATATTTTACACCCTCGATCAGAACCCTCCTTAACCCCGTGTCCCAGTTAATATTTTATACCCTCGATCTGTACCCTCCTTAACCCCATGTCCCAGTTAATATTTTATACCCTCAATCGGGACCCTCCTTAACCCCCTGTGTCCCAGTTAATATTTTATACCCTCGATCGGGAACCTCCTTAACTCCCTCTGTCCAGGTCAGTATTTTATACCCTCGATGGGGACCCTCCTTAACCCCCTCTGTCCCGCTTAATATTTTATACCCTTGATCTGTACCCTCTTTAACTCCGTGTCCCAGTTAATATTTTATACCCTCGATCGGGACCCTCCTTAACCCCGTGTCCCAGTTAATATTTTATACCCTCGATCGGGACCCTCCTTAACCCCCTCTGTCCCAGTTAATATTTTATACCCTCGATCGGGACCCTCCTTAACCCCCTCTGTCCCGGTTAATATTTTACACCCTCGATCTGGACCCTCCTTAACCCCCTCTGTCCCGCTTAATATTTTATACTCTCGATTGAGACACTCTGTAACCCCCTCTGTCCCGGTTAATATTTTATACCCTCGATCGTGACCCTCCTTAACCCTCTCTGTCCCAGTTAATATATTATACACTTGATCGGGACCTTCCTTAAGCCCCTCTGTCCCGGTTAATATTTATACCCTCAATCGGGACCCTCCTTAACCCCCTCTGTTCCAGTTAATATTTTATACACTCGATCTGTACCCTCCTTAACCCCCTCTGTCCCGGTTAATATTTTATACCCTCAATCTGTACCCTCCTTAACCCCGTGTCCCAGTTAATATTTTACAACCTCGATCCGTACCCTCCTTAACCCCCTCTGTCCCGGTTAATATTTTATACCCTCGATCGGGACCCTCCTTAACACCCCCTGTCCCTGTTAATATTTTATACACTCGATCGGGTCCCTCCTTAACCCCCTTTGTCCCGGTTAATATTTTATACCCTCGATCGGGACCCTCCACAAACACCCTCTGTCCTGGTTAATATTTTATTCCCTCGATCAGGACCCTCCTTAACCCCGTGTCCCAGTTAATATTTTATACCTTCAATCGGGACCCTCCTTAACCGCCGCTGTCCCAGTTCATACTTTATACTCTCCATTGGGACACTTCTTAACCCCCTCTGTCCCGGTTTATATTTTATACCCTCGATCGGGACCCTCCTTAACCCCCTCTGTCCTGGTTAATATTTTATACCCTCAATCGGGACCCCCCTTAACCCCCTCTGTCCCTGTTAATATTTTATACCCTCGATCTGAACCCTCCTTAACCCCCTCTGTACCAGTTAATATTTTACACCCTCAATCAGGACCGTCCTTAACCCCGTGTCCCAGTTAATATTTTATACCTTCAATCGGGACCCTCCTTAACAGCCGCTGTCCCAGTTCATACTTTATACTCTCCATTGGGACCCTCCTTAGCCCCCTCTGTCCCGGTTAATATTTTATACCCTCGATCGGGACCCTCCTTAACCCCCTATGTCCCTGTTAATATTTTACACCCTCGATCAGGACCGTCCTTAACCCCGTGTCCCAGTTAATATTTTATACCTTCAATCGGGACCCTCCTTAACCGCCGCTGTCCCAGTTCATACTTTATACTCTCCGTTGGGACACTTCTTAACGCCCTCTGTCCCGGTTTATATTTTATACCCTCGATCGGGACCCTCCTTAACCCCCTCTGTCCGGGTTAATATGTTATACCCTCGATCGGGACCATCCTTAACCCCCTCTGTCCTGGTTAATATTGTATACCCTCGATCTGAACCCTCCTTAACCCCCCCTGTTCAAGTTAATATTTTACACCCTCGATCAGGACCCTCCTTAACCCCCTGTGTCCCACTTAATATTTTATACCTTCAATCGGGACCCTCCTTAACCGCCGCTGTCCCAGTTAATATTTTATACCCTTGATCGGGACCCTCCTTAGCCCCCTCTGTCCCGGTTAATATTTTAAACCCTCGATCGGGACCCTCCTTAGCCCCCTCTGTCCCGGTTAATATTTTATACCCTCGATCGGGTCGTTCCTTAACCCCCTCTGTTCAAGTTAATATTTTACACCCTCGATCAGAACCCTCCTTAACCCCCTGTGTCCCAGTTAATATTTTATACCCTCGATCTGTACCCTGTTTAACCCCGTATCCCAGTTAATATTTTATACCCTCAATCGGGACCCTCCTTAACCCCGTGTCCCAGTTAATATTTTATACCCTCGATCGGGAACCTCCTTAACCCCCTCTGTCCAGGTCAATATTTTATAGCCTCGATCGGGACCCGCCTTAACCCCCTCTGTCCCGCTTAATATTTTATACCCTTGATCTGTACCCTCTTTAACTCCGTGTCCCAGTTAATATTTTATACCCTCGATCGGGACCCTCCTTAACCCCGTGTCCCAGTTAATATTTTATACCCTCGATCGGGACCCTCCTTAACCCCCTCTGTCCCGGTTAATATTTTATACCCTCGATCGGGACCCTCCTTAACCCCCTCTGTTCCAGTTAATATTTTATACACTCGATCTGTACCCTCCTTAACCCCCTCTGTCCCGGTTATTATTTTATACCCTCAATCTGTACCCTCCTTAACCCCCTGTGTCCAAGTTAATATTTTACAACCTCGATCTGTACCCTCCTTAACCCCGTGTCCCAGTTAATATTTTATACCCTCGATCGGGACACTCCTTAACCCCCTCTGTCCCGGTTTATATTTTATACCCTTGATCGGGACCCTCCTTAACCCCCTCTGTCCTGGTTAATATTTTATACCCTCAATCGGGACCCCCCTTAACCCCCTCTGTCCCTGTTAATATTTTATACCCTCGATCTGAACCCTCCTTAACCCTCTCTGTTCAAGTTAATATTTTACACCCTCGATCAGGACCCTCCTTAACCCCCTGTGTCCCAGTTAATATTTTATACCTTCAATCGGGACCCGCCTTAACCGCCGCTGTCCCAGTTCATACTTTATACTCTCCATTGGGACACTTCTTAACCCCCCCGTCCCGGTTTATATTTTATCCCTCGATCGGGACCCTCCACAACCTCACTCTGTCCCGGTTAATATTTTATACCCTCGATCGGGACCCTCCTTAACCCCCTATGTCCCTGTTAATATTTTACACCCTCGATCGGGACCCTCCTTAACCCCCTCTGTACCGGTTAATATTTTATACCCTCGATCAGGACCCTCCTTAGCCCCCTCTGTCCCGGTTAATATTTTATACCCTCGATCGGGACCCTCCTTAACCCCCTCTGTCCCGGTTAATATTTTATACCCTCGATCGGGACTCTCCTTAACCCCCTCTATCCCGGTTAATATTTTATACCCTCAATCGGGACCCTCCTTAGCCCCCTCTGTCCCGGTTAATTTGTTAAACCGTCAATCGGGACCCTCCTTAGCCCCCTCTGTCCCGGTTAATATTTTATACCCTCGATCGGGACGCTCCTTAACCCCCTCCGTTCAAGTTAATATTTTACACCCTCGATCAGAACCCTCCTTAACCCCGTGTCCCAGTTAATATTTTATACCCTCGATCTGTACCCTCCTTAACCCCGTGTCCCGGTTAATATTTTATACCCTCGATCGGGACCCTCCTTAACCCCCTCTGTCCGGGTTAATATGTTATACCCTCGATCGGGACCTTCCTTAACCCCCTCTGTACCGGTTAATATTTTATACCCTCGATCAGGACCCTCCTTAGCCCCCTCTGTCCCGGTTAATATTTATACCCTCGATCGGGACCCTCCTGAACCCCCTCTGTTCCAGTTAATATTTTATACCCTCGATCGGGACCCTCCTTAACCCCCTCTGTCCCGGTTAATATTTTATACCCTCGATCGGGACTCTCCTTAACCCCCTCTGTCCCGGTTAATATTTTAAACCGTCAATCGGGACCCTCCTTAGCCCCCTCTGTCCCGGTTAATATTTTATACCCTCGATCGGGACGCTCCTTAACCCCCTCTGTTCAAGCTAATATTTTACACCCTCGATCAGAACCCTCCTTAACCCCGTGTCCCAGTTAATATTTTATACCCTCGATCTGTACCCTCCTTAACCCCGTGTCCCAGTTAATATTTTATACCCTCAATCGGGACCCTCCTTAACCCCCTGTGTCCCAGTTAATATTTTATACCCTCGATCGGGAACCTCCTTAACTCCCTCTGTCCAGGTCAGTATTTTATACCCTCGATGGGGACCCTCCTTAACCCCCTCTGTCCCGCTTAATATTTTATACCCTTGATCTGTACCCTCTTTAACTCCGTGTCCCAGTTAATATTTTATACCCTCGATCGGGACCCTCCTTAACCCCGTGTCCCAGTTAATATTTTATACCCTCGATCGGGACCCTCCTTAACCCCCTCTGTCCCAGTTAATATTTTATACCCTCGATCGGGACCCTCCTTAACCCCCTCTGTCCCGGTTAATATTTTACACCCTCGATCTGGACCCTCCTTAACCCCCTCTGTCCCGCTTAATATTTTATACTCTCGATTGAGACACTCTGTAACCCCCTCTGTCCCGGTTAATATTTTATACCCTCGATCGAGACCCTCCTTAACCCTCTCTGTCCCAGTTAATATATTATACACTTGATCGGGACCTTCCTTAAGCCCCTCTGTCCCGGTTAATATTTATACCCTCAATCGGGACCCTCCTTAACCCCCTCTGTTCCAGTTAATATTTTATACACTCGATCTGTACCCTCCTTAACCCCCTCTGTCCCGGTTAATATTTTATACCCTCAATCTGTACCCTCCTTAACCCCGTGTCCCAGTTAATATTTTACAACCTCGATCCGTACCCTCCTTAACCCCCTCTGTCCCGGTTAATATTTTATACCCTCGATCGGGACCCTCCTTAACACCCCCTGTCCCTGTTAATATTTTATACACTCGATCGGGTCCCTCCTTAACCCCCTTTGTCCCGGTTAATATTTTATACCCTCGATCGGGACCCTCCACAAACACCCTCTGTCCTGGTTAATATTTTATTCCCTCGATCAGGACCCTCCTTAACCCCGTGTCCCAGTTAATATTTTATACCTTCAATCGGGACCCTCCTTAACCGCCGCTGTCCCAGTTCATACTTTATACTCTCCATTGGGACACTTCTTAACCCCCTCTGTCCCGGTTTATATTTTATACCCTCGATCGGGACCCTCCTTAACCCCCTCTGTCCTGGTTAATATTTTATACCCTCAATCGGGACCCCCCTTAACCCCCTCTGTCCCTGTTAATATTTTATACCCTCGATCTGAACCCTCCTTAACCCCCTCTGTACCAGTTAATATTTTACACCCTCAATCAGGACCGTCCTTAACCCCGTGTCCCAGTTAATATTTTATACCTTCAATCGGGACCCTCCTTAACAGCCGCTGTCCCAGTTCATACTTTATACTCTCCATTGGGACACTTCTTAACCCCCTCTGTCCCGGTTTATATTTTATACCCTCGATCGGGACCCTCCTTAACCCCGTGTCCCAGCTAATATTTTATACCCTCGATCGGGACCCTCAACCTCCTCTGTCCAGGTCAATATTTTATACCCTCGATCGGGACCCTCCTTAACCCTCTCTGTCCCGCTTAATATTTTATACCCTCGGTCTGTACCCTCCTTAACCCCGTGTCCCAGTTAATATTTTATACCCTCGATCGGGACCCTCCTTAACCCCGTGTCCCAGTTCATACTTTATACTCTCGATTGGGACACTCCATAACCCCCTCTGTCCCGGTTAATATTTTATACCCTCGATCGAGACCCTCCTTAACCCTCTCTGTTCCAGTTAATATTTTATACACTTGATCGGGACCTTCCTTTAGCCCCTCTGTCCCGGTTAATATTTATACCCTCAATTGGGACCCTCCTTAACCCCATCTGTTCCAGTTAATATTTTATACACTCGATCTGTACCCTCCTTAACCCCCTCTGTCCAGGTTAATATTTATACCCTCAATCGGGACCCTCCTTAACCCCGTGTCCCAGTTAATATTTTATACCCTCGATCGGGACCCTCCTTAACCCCCTCTGTCCCGGTTAGTATTTTATACCCTCGATTGGGACACTCATTAACCCCCTCTGTCCCTGTTAATATTTATACCCTCAATCGGGATCCTCCTTAACCCCCTCTGTCTCAGTTAACATTTTATACCCTTGATCTGGTCACTGGATAAGCTCATCTGACCCATTTAACCTGTTATATCCTCAATCAGGTCCCTTGCTCTTCTCTCTCATTTAACACAGCCAGGCGCCAGGCTCTCTAAATGGATTACACAGACAATCCCCTGTACACTGTGGACCAGTCTTCAACGCAGCGCAATGAAGGATGGGGGTGTGGGGGTGGTGGGGGTTAGTGCCCCCTCGGGAACAGGTAGCACTGCCAGGAGCACTGTGCCTGAGGCGGTCAACCTGCTTCCAAAAGCGGACACCCACTTTGGACTCGGCTTTATTTGAATGCTTGTGGTATTAGGCTTTACGAAAGGAAACCCAGGTAACGATAGGGAGATACGAAGCAGAAATTGCTAGAGACACACACACACACACACACACACACACACACACACACACACACACACACACACACACACACACACACACACACACACACACACACACACACACACACACACACACACACACACACACACACACACACACACACACACACACACACACAGAGCAGAGAGGTCAGGAACTGGTGAAATGCAAAACAGTTTCAGATCTTTGGGCTGAGATCCTCCGCTGCTTCGGTTCTGATGAAGCACTGCATTCCCCTCCGGCTTTTTTAAGGATCCGTTCCCTGGGACCGAGGCGTGGGCCAGCAGGGACTGCGCACCCAACAGGTGCTGTACACCTGCCGGGCAGGGGGGGGAGGGGGGGGGAGCAGACCGACGGGGGCGGGACTTCTGATCAAGCGGCCCCGTTCATCAGGTCCCGAAGCCCTCATCAGCGTCGGCCCTGGCCGAACCAGGCAGCGATCTGGTCTCAGGATCCAGAAGGTGGTGGGTTCGAGCTCCACCAACACCACCACCCTCTCCCACAATCCAGAGACTCGAGTTCGCGAGCCATGCCAACGCTCCCGGTGCCGAATGGGGCGCCGTGCTATCGCCGGGCGCCGTCTTGTCAGACGAGGCTCCGTCCACACCCTCTGGCGGACGTGCAAAGCCCGCACCACAGCTATTTTGAAGGAGGGTGGGGGGGGTGTAAAGCGACCGGGGGCTGGGGTGGTGGTGGTGGGCAGGTGGGGGGGCAATCCTTATCGGTCTACCAAAAAGAAGAAAGACGACGATGATCCTGTCATTGTCTCAGTACCGTTTGCGGGATCTTACTGTGCGTTACATCGGCCGCCGCGTTTCTTACGTAAATAAAAACAAAAAAAAACAGCTTCACACTCTTCAAAAGGAAATAAAACGAAGGTGTCCATGGGTCACCAGTTGCACCGCGCTTCGGGGACGCTCCGAAGTGGTGCAGCCAGCTTTCCTCGGTGAGTCGGTTTGGTGTTGTGCTCCCCTCAGCCAGAAATGGATTTAAGGCCCCTTAATCCAAATCGGGGTGAGTGGGTGAAGGAGGAGGAAGAGGAGAAGGATGTGGGAACGGCCAGTCTGAGGGCTACGGCAAAGCGCTTGAAAGGGGGATTATAAGAGGTGAACAGCAAGGCCCCTCCGCTGCAAATCAATGTTTTGGTCAAGCGACGGCATGGTAGCCCTCCCCACCCCCCCAACACCACCACCTCAGCTCTCAGGTCCATTTCCCATTCTGCTCTCACTGTGCCCACACACACACACACCGGGCTGGTAGGCCAGCCAGCCGACAGTCCCCGATCGCAGCCACCTTCAGTGATTTCCCCCCCGGCGGCGCCGCCTCTGGAGGGCCGAACGCAGCGTCGGGACCGTCTCCGCCATCACCGCCCCTCAAGGCTCCGGTCAAGGACTGGTCATCCCGCTGCTCTGTAACCGCCCCCCCTCCCCAACGTTGACGGGTATCACCGGGGGGGGATAGGTGTAACCTCCCGCGGGGAGCTCCTGTTTCCAGAAGCGGAGAGGGGGCTGTGGTGGTGGGGGGGAGGCGGAAGGTGACTTGGTGGAATTGTTGAGGCGTCGATGGAGCTGTCGGACGAGAGGGAGGGTGGGCGTTCTCGGCCCAGACACGATGCACCGCACGCACAGCCGCTGCCCCCCGCCTCCCCCCCGCACCGTCACGTTTCAGTCTGCAGGCAGGCCGACACCAGATGATGCGGATGTTTGACGGCAGCGACGAGTACACTTGGTGAGGGGTTGGGAATTCAGGAGAAACCTCTTTAACTGGAAAAGTGGGGGGGGGGGGGGGAGCGAGAGAGAACGTGCGATTCACTGCCGCAGGGAACAGCTGAGGCGAATGGCGTCGAGTTGTTTAAGGTGGGGGGGGGAGGGTGCATAAACACACCAGGAGGAATCGGATGTAACGTTTCCAGTCGCTCCCCTTTATCTACCACGTCAATCACCCACCGCCTCAACGCATTCAACCCAGGTTCACTGACAAGACCACCTGAGAAATTAGAAGGCATCATAGAAAATGCAAATTATTTTATTCAATAGTATGCTCGATGCACGGTGAAGTCACGAGACGTGGAAACGGAAGATCCCACAAACGGCTGAAGAATTGCAATGACCACTTCGTCGTCTAAGTGCCGGCTAAAGGGTGGGTGGGTGTGTGTTTGGGGTGGGTGGGTGGAAGGGTCAAGGAGCTGGAAAGCCGAGATTTGACATCTCATAGGATACACTGCACTTCCAAATGCCCTCAGTACTCTTGGCGTAGACTGCAGGGGCACAAGACTGGGAAGGGACAGATACAAGATACGGGGAGGAGGAGAGAAGGGGAGGGGGGAGAGAAAGAGCGTGGTGGGGGGGGGGGGGGGGGGGGGGGGGAAGGGAGAGAGAGAGAGAGAGAGAGAGAGAGAGAGAGCGAGAGAGCGAGAGAGAGAGAGAGAGAGCGAGGGGGAGAGAGAGAGAGAGAGAAAGAGAGAGGGCGAGGGGGGAGAGAGAGAGAGGGCGAGGGGGGAGAGAGAGAGAGAGGGCGAGGGGGTAGAGAGAGAGAGGGCGAGGGGGTAGAGAGAGAGAGGGCGAGGGGGTAGAGAGAGAGAGGGCGAGGGCGGAGAGAGAGAGAGGGCGAGGGCGGAGAGAGAGAGAGGGCGAGGGGGGAGAGAGAGAGAGGGCGAGGGGGGAGAGAGAGAGAGGGCGAGGGGGAAAGAGAGAGAGAGAGAGAGGGCGGGGGGGGGGAGAGAGAGAGAGAGAGAGAGGGCGAGGGGGGGAGAGAGAGAGGGCGAGGGGGGGAGAGAGAGAGGGCGAGGGGGGGAGAGAGAGAGGGCGAGGGGGGGAGAGAGAGAGGGCGAGGGGGGGAGAGAGAGAGGGCGAGGGGGGGGAGAGAGAGAGGGCGAGGGGGGGAGAGAGAGAGGGCGAGGGGGGGGAGAGAGAGAGGGCGAGGGGGGGAGAGAGAGAGGGCGAGGGGGGGAGAGAGAGAGGGCGAGGGGGGGAGAGAGAGAGGGCGAGGGGGGGGAGAGAGAGAGGGCGAGGGGGGGAGAGAGAGAGGGCGAGGGGGGGAGAGAGAGAGGGCGAGGGGGGGAGAGAGAGAGGGCGAGGGGGTGAGAGAGAGAGGGCGAGGGGGGGAGAGAGAGAGGGCGAGGGGGTGAGAGAGAGAGGGCGAGGGGGTGAGAGAGAGAGGGCGAGGGGGTGAGAGAGAGAGGGCGAGGGGGTGAGAGAGAGAGGGCGAGGGGGGGAGAGAGAGAGGGCGAGGGGGGGAGAGAGAGAGGGCGAGGGGGGGAGAGAGAAACAGAGGGCGAGGGGGGGAGAGAGAAACAGAGGGCGAGGGGGGGAGAGAGAAACAGAGAGCAGGGGGGAGAGAGAAACAGAGAGCAGGGGGGAGAGAGAAACAGAGAGCAGGGGGGAGAGAGAAACAGAGAGCAGGGGGGAGAGAGAAACAGAGAGCAGGGGGGAGAGAGAAACAGAGAGCAGGGGGGGAGAGAGAAACAGAGAGCAGGGGGGAGAGAGAAACACAGAGCAGGGGGAGAGAGAAACAGAGAGCAGGGGGGAGAGAGAAACACAGAGCAGGGGGGAGAGAGAAACACAGAGCAGGGGGGAGAGAGAAACACAGAGCAGGGGGGAGAGAGAAACACAGAGCAGGGGGGAGAGAGAAACACAGAGCAGGGGGAGAGAGAAACACAGAGCAGGGGGGAGAGAGAAACACAGAGCAGGGGGGAGAGAGAAACACAGAGCAGGGGGAGAGAGAAACACAGAGCAGGGGCGGAGAGAGAAACACAGAGCAGGGGGGAGAGAGAAACACAGAGCAGGGCGGAGAGAGAAACACAGAGCAGGGCGGAGAGAGAAACACAGAGCAGGGCGGAGAGAGAAACACAGAGCAGGGCGGAGAGAGAAACACAGAGCAGGGCGGAGAGAGAAACACAGAGCAGGGCGGAGAGAGAAACACAGAGCAGGGCGGAGAGAGAAACACAGAGCAGGGCGGAGAGAGAAACACAGAGCAGGGCGGAGAGAGAAACACAGAGCAGGGCGGAGAGAGAAACACAGAGCAGGGCGGAGAGAGAAACACAGAGCAGGGCGGAGAGAGAAACACAGAGCAGGGCGGAGAGAGAAACACAGAGCAGGGCGGAGAGAGAAACACAGAGCAGGGCGGAGAGAGAAACACAGAGCAGGGCGGAGAGAGAAACACAGAGCAGGGCGGAGAGAGAAACACAGAGCAGGGCGGAGAGAGAAACACAGAGCAGGGCGGAGAGAGAAACACAGAGCAGGGCGGAGAGAGAAACACAGAGCAGGGCGGAGAGAGAAACACAGAGCAGGGCGGAGAGAGAAACACAGAGCAGGGCGGAGAGAGAAACACAGAGCAGGGCGGAGAGAGAAACACAGAGCAGGGCGGAGAGAGAAACACAGAGCAGGGCGGAGAGAGAAACACAGAGCAGGGCGGAGAGAGAAACACAGAGCAGGGCGGAGAGAGAAACACAGAGCAGGGCGGAGAGAGAAACACAGAGCAGGGCGGAGAGAGAAACACAGAGCAGGGCGGAGAGAGAAACACAGAGCAGGGCGGGAGAGAGAAACACAGAGCAGGGCGGAGAGAGAAACACAGAGCAGGGCGGAGAGAGAAACACAGAGCAGGGCGGAGAGAGAAACACAGAGCAGGGCGGAGAGAGAAACACAGAGCAGGGCGGAGAGAGAAACACAGAGCAGGGCGGAGAGAGAAACACAGAGCAGGGCGGAGAGAGAAACACAGAGCAGGGCGGAGAGAGAAACACAGAGCAGGGCGGAGAGAGAAACACAGAGCAGGGCGGAGAGAGAAACACAGAGCAGGGCGGAGAGAGAAACACAGAGCAGGGCGGAGAGAGAAACACAGAGCAGGGCGGAGAGAGAAACACAGAGCAGGGCGGAGAGAGAAACACAGAGCAGGGCGGAGAGAGAAACACAGAGCAGGGCGGAGAGAGAAACACAGAGCAGGGCGGAGAGAGAAACACAGAGCAGGGCGGAGAGAGAAACACAGAGCAGGGCGGAGAGAGAAACACAGAGCAGGGCGGAGAGAGAAACACAGAGCAGGGCGGAGAGAGAAACACAGAGCAGGGCGGAGAGAGAAACACAGAGCAGGGCGGAGAGAGAAACACAGAGCAGGGCGGAGAGAGAAACACAGAGCAGGGCGGAGAGAGAAACACAGAGCAGGGCGGAGAGAGAAACACAGAGCAGGGCGGAGAGAGAAACACAGAGCAGGGCGGAGAGAGAAACACAGAGCAGGGCGGAGAGAGAAACACAGAGCAGGGCGGAGAGAGAAACACAGAGCAGGGCGGAGAGAGAAACACAGAGCAGGGCGGAGAGAGAAACACAGAGCAGGGCGGAGAGAGAAACACAGAGCAGGGCGGAGAGAGAAACACAGAGCAGGGCGGAGAGAGAAACACAGAGCAGGGCGGAGAGAGAAACACAGAGCAGGGCGGAGAGAGAAACACAGAGCAGGGCGGAGAGAGAAACACAGAGCAGGGCGGAGAGAGAAACACAGAGCAGGGCGGAGAGAGAAACACAGAGCAGGGCGGAGAGAGAAACACAGAGCAGGGCGGAGAGAGAGAAACACAGAGCAGGGCGGAGAGAGAAAACACAGAGCAGGGGGAGAGAGAAACACAGAGCAGGGCGGAGAGAGAAACACAGAGCAGGGCGGAGAGAGAAACACAGAGCAGGGCGGAGAGAGAAACACAGAGCAGGGCGGAGAGAGAAACACAGAGCAGGGCGGAGAGAGAAACACAGAGCAGGGCGGAGAGAGAAACACAGAGCAGGGCGGAGAGAGAAACACAGAGCAGGGCGGAGAGAGAAACACAGAGCAGGGCGGAGAGAGAAACACAGAGCAGGGCGGAGAGAGAAACACAGAGCAGGGCGGAGAGAGAAACACAGAGCAGGGCGGAGAGAGAAACACAGAGCAGGGCGGAGAGAGAAACACAGAGCAGGGCGGAGAGAGAAACACAGAGCAGGGCGGAGAGAGAAACACAGAGCAGGGCGGAGAGAGAAACACAGAGCAGGGCGGAGAGAGAAACACAGAGCAGGGCGGAGAGAGAAACACAGAGCAGGGCGGAGAGAGAAACACAGAGCAGGGCGGAGAGAGAAACACAGAGCAGGGCGGAGAGAGAAACACAGAGCAGGGCGGAGAGAGAAACACAGAGCAGGGCGGAGAGAGAGAACACAGAGCAGGGCGGAGAGAGAAACACAGAGCAGGGCGGAGAGAGAAACACAGAGCAGGGCGGAGAGAGAAACACAGAGCAGGGCGGAGAGAGAAACACAGAGCAGGGCGGAGAGAGAAACAGAGAGCAGGGGGAGAGAGAAACAGAGAGCAGGGGGGAGAGAGAGACAGAGAGCAGGCGGGAGAGCGAAACAGAGAGCAGGGGGAGAGCGAAACACAGAGCAGGGCGGAGAGAGAAACAGAGAGCAGGGGGAGAGAGAAACAGAGAGCAGGGGGGAGAGAGAGACAGAGAGCAGGCGGGAGAGCGAAACAGAGAGCAGGGGGGAGAGCGAGACAGAGAGCAGGGGGAGAGCGAGACAGAGAGCAGGGGGAGAGCGAGACAGAGAGCAGGGGGAGAGCGAGACAGAGAGCAGGGGGGAGAGCGAGACAGAGAGCAGGGGGGAGAGCGAGACAGAGAGCAGGGGGGAGAGCGAGACAGAGAGCAGGGGGGAGAGCGAGACAGAGAGCAGGGGGGAGAGCGAGACAGAGAGCAGGGGGGAGAGCGAGACAGAGAGCAGGGGGGGAGAGCGAGACAGAGAGCAGGGGGGAGAGAGAGACAGAGAGCAGGCGGGAGAGCGAAACAGAGAGCAGGGGGGAGAGCGAGACAGAGAGCAGGGGGAGAGCGAGACAGAGAGCAGGGGGAGAGCGAGACAGAGAGCAGGGGGGAGAGCGAGACAGAGAGCAGGGGGGAGAGCGAGACAGAGAGCAGGGGGGGAGAGCGAGACAGAGAGCAGGGGGGAGAGCGAGACAGAGAGCAGGGGGGAGAGCGAGACAGAGAGCAGGGGAGAGCGAGACAGAGAGCAGGGGGGGAGAGCGAGACAGAGAGCAGGGGGGAGAGCGAGACAGAGAGCAGGGGGGAGAGCGAGACAGAGAGCAGGGGGGAGAGCGAGACAGAGCAGGGGGGAGAGCGAGACAGAGAGCAGGGGGAGAGCGAGACAGAGAGCAGGGGGGAGAGCGAGACAGAGAGCAGGGGGGAGAGCGAGACAGAGAGCAGGGGGGAGAGCGAGACAGAGAGCAGGGGGGAGAGCGAGACAGAGAGCAGGGGGGAGAGCGAGACAGAGAGCAGGGGGGAGAGCGAGACAGAGAGCAGGGGGGGAGAGCGAGACAGAGAGCAGGGGGGAGAGCGAGACAGAGAGCAGGGGGGAGAGCGAGACAGAGAGCAGGGGGGAGAGCGAGACAGAGAGCAGGGGGGAGAGCGAGACAGAGAGCAGGGGGGAGAGCGAGACAGAGAGCAGGGGGGAGAGCGAGACAGAGAGCAGGGGGGAGAGCGAGACAGAGAGCAGGGGGGGAGAGCGAGACAGAGAGCAGGGGGGGAGAGCGAGACAGAGAGCAGGGGGGAGAGCGAGACAGAGAGCAGGGGGGAGAGCGAGACAGAGAGCAGGGGGGAGAGCGAGACAGAGAGCAGGGGGGAGAGCGAGACAGAGAGCAGGGGGGGAGAGCGAGACAGAGAGCCAGGGGGGGAGAGCGAGCAGAGAGCAGGGGGGAGAGCGAGACAGAGAGCAGGGGGGAGAGCGAGACAGAGAGCAGGGGGGGGAGAGCGAGACAGAGAGCAGGGGGGAGAGCGAGACAGAGAGCAGGGGGGAGAGCGAGACAGAGAGCAGGGGGGAGAGCGAGACAGAGAGCAGGGGGGAGAGCGAGACAGAGAGCAGGGGGGAGAGCGAGACAGAGAGCAGGGGGGGAGAGCGAGACAGAGAGCAGGGGGGGAGAGCGAGACAGAGAGCAGGGGGGAGAGCGAGACAGAGAGCAGGGGGGAGAGCGAGACAGAGAGCAGGGGGGGGAGAGCGAGACAGAGAGCAGGGGTGAGAGCGAGACAGAGAGCAGGGGGGAGAGCGAGGACAGAGAGCAGGGGGGAGAGCGAGACAGAGAGCAGGGGGGAGAGCGAGACAGAGAGCAGGGAGAGAGCGAGACAGAGAGCAGGGGGGGAGAGCGAGACAGAGAGCAGGGGGAGAGAGCGAGACAGAGAGCAGGGGGGAGAGCGAGACAGAGAGCAGGGGGGAGAGCGAGACAGAGAGCAGGGGGGGAGAGCGAGACAGAGAGCAGGGGGGGAGAGCGAGACAGAGAGCAGGGGGGAGAGCGAGACAGAGAGCAGGGGGGAGAGCGAGACAGAGTTCAGGGGGAGAGCGAGACAGAGAGCAGGGGGGAGAGAGAGACAGAGAGCAGAGGGGAGAGAGAGACAGAGAGCAGGGGGGAGAGAGAGACAGAGAGCAGGGGGGAGAGAGAGACAGAGAGCAGGGGGGAGAGAGAGACAGAGAGCAGGGGGGAGAGAGAGACAGAGAGCAGGGGGGAGAGAGAGACAGAGAGCAGGGGGGAGAGAGAGACAGAGAGCAGGGGGGAGAGAGAGACAGAGAGCAGGGGGGGAGAGAGAGACAGAGAGCAGGGGGGAGAGAGAGACAGAGAGCAGGGGGGAGAGAGAGACAGAGAGCAGGGGGGAGAGAGAGACAGAGAGCAGGGGGGAGAGAGAGACAGAGAGCAGGGGGGAGAGAGAGACAGAGAGCTGGGGGGAGAGAGAGACAGAGAGCAGGGCGGAGAGAGAGACAGAGAGCAGGGGGGAGAGAGAGACAGAGAGCAGGGGGGAGAGAGAGACAGAGAGCAGGGGGGAGAGAGAGACAGAGAGCAGGGGGGAGAGAGAGACAGAGAGCAGGGGGGAGAGAGAGACAGAGAGCAGGGGGAGAGAGAGACAGAGAGCAGGGGGGAGAGAGAGACAGAGAGCAGGGGGGAGAGAGAGACAGAGAGCAGGGGGGAGAGAGAGACAGAGAGCAGGGGGGAGAGAGAGACAGAGAGCAGGGGGGAGAGAGAGAGACAGAGAGCAGGGGGGAGAGAGAGACAGAGAGCAGGGGGGAGAGAGAGACAGATAGCAGGGGGGAGAGAGAGACAGATAGCAGGGGGGAGAGAGAGACAGAGAGCAGGGGGGAGAGAGAGACAGAGAGCAGGGGGGAGAGAGAGACAGAGAGCAGGGGGGAGAGAGAGACAGAGAGCAGGGGGGAGAGAGAGACAGAGAGCAGGGGGGAGAGAGAGACAGAGAGCAGGGGGAGAGAGATAGAGAAGGGGAGAGAGGGAAAAGGGAAGAGAGAGAAAAGTGGGGCCAAAAAGGGAGGGAGAGAAAAGAGGGGTCGGAGAGAAAATGGGGGTCAAAAGTGGGAGGGAGAGAAAAGGTGGGGTCGAAGAGAGGGAGAGAAAAGGGGGGCAAAGAGGGAGGGAGAGAAAAGAGGGGGCTCAAAGAGCTAGGGAGAGAAAAGGGGGGGTCAAAATGCGAGAGAGTGAAAAGGGGGGGTCGAAGAGCGAGGGAGAGAAAAGGGGTGGGTCGAAGTGGGAGGGAGGGAGAAGGGGGGATCGGAAGAGGGAGGGAGAAGGGGGGATCGGAAGAGGGAGGGAGAAGGGGGGATCGGAAGAGGGAGGGAGAAGGGGGGATCGGAAGAGGGAGGGAGAAGGGGGGATCGGAAGAGGGAGGGAGAAGGGGGGATCGGAAGAGGGAGGGAGAAGGGGGATCGGAAGAGGGAGGGAGAAGGGGGATCGGAAGAGGGAGGGAGAAGGGGGGATCGGAAGAGGGAGGGAGAAGGGGGGATCGGAAGAGGGAGGGAGAAGGGGGGATCGGAAGAGGGAGGGAGAAGGGGGGATCGGAAAGAGGGAGGGAGAAGGGGGGATCGGAAGAGGGAGGGAGAAGGGGGGATCGGAAGAGGGAGGGAGAAGGGGGGATCGGAAGAGGGAGGGAGAAGGGGGGATCGGAAGAGGGAGGGAGAAGGGGGGATCGGAAGAGGGAGGGAGAAGGGGGGATCGGAAGAGGGAGGGAGAAGGGGGGATCGGAAGAGGGAGGGAGAAGGGGGGATCGGAAGAGGGAGGGAGAAGGGGGGATCGGAAGAGGGAGGGAGAAGGGGGATCGGAAGAGGGAGGGAGAAGGGGGGATCGGAAGAGGGAGGGAGAAGGGGGGATCGGAAGAGGGAGGGAGAAGGGGGGATCGGAAGAGGGAGGGAGAAGGGGGGATCGGAAGAGGGAGGGAGAAGGGGGGATCGGAAGAGGGAGGGAGAAGGGGGGATCGGAAGAGGGAGGGAGAAGGGGGGATCGGAAGAGGGAGGGAGAAGGGGGGATCGGAAGAGGGAGGGAGAAGGGGGGATCGGAAGAGGGAGGGAGAAGGGGGGATCGGAAGAGGGAGGGAGAAGGGGGGATCGGAAGAGGGAGGGAGAAGGGGGGATCGGAAGAGGGAGGGAGAAGGGGGGATCGGAAGAGGGAGGGAGAAGGGGGGATCGGAAGAGGGAGGGAGAAGGGGGGATCGGAAGAGGGAGGGAGAAGGGGGGATCGGAAGAGGGAGGGAGAAGGGGGGATCGGAAGAGGGAGGGAGAAGGGGGGATCGGAAGAGGGAGGGAGAAGGGGGGATCGGAAGAGGGAGGGAGAAGGGGGGATCGGAAGAGGGAGGGAGAAGGGGGGATCGGAAGAGGGAGGGAGAAGGGGGGATCGGAAGAGGGAGGGAGAAGGGGGGATCGGAAGAGGGAGGGAGAAGGGGGGATCGGAAGAGGGAGGGAGAAGGGGGGATCGGAAAGAGGGAGGAGAAGGGGGGATCGGAAGAGGGAGGGAGAAGGGGGGATCGGAAGAGGGAGGGAGAAGGGGGGATCGGAAGAGGGAGGGAGAAGGGGGGATCGGAAGAGGGAGGGAGAAGGGGGGATCGGAAGAGGGAGGGAGAAGGGGGGATCGGAAGAGGGAGGGAGAAGGGGGGATCGGAAGAGGAGGGAGAAGGGGGCATCGGAAGAGGGAGGGAGAAGGGGGGATCGGAAGAGGGAGGGAGAAGGGGGGTTCGGAAGAGGGAGGGAGAAGGGGGGTTCGGAAGAAGGAGATGCAGGGAAGAGAGAGAAGGGGAGAAGAAATTGAAGGGGAGAGACAGGGAACAGGGGCAGACAGCGA
The DNA here is from genome assembly GCF_017639515.1 of Carcharodon carcharias. Classification (NCBI taxonomy): domain Eukaryota; kingdom Metazoa; phylum Chordata; class Chondrichthyes; order Lamniformes; family Lamnidae; genus Carcharodon; species Carcharodon carcharias. The sequence continues at coordinate 9,532,766 of NW_024470624.1, forward strand.
GAGGACGGATAGAGTGTTGGGGACAGAAAGAAGGGTGTGGGGCAAAGAGCCAGAGGGACGGGGCGCAGGGAGAGCCAGAGGGACGGGGCGCAGGGAGAGCCAGAGGGACGGGGCGCAGGGAGAGCCAGAGGGACGGGGCGCAGGGAGAGCCAGAGGGACGGGGCGCAGGGAGAGCCAGAGGGACGGGGCGCAGGGAGAGCCAGAGGGACGGGGCGCAGGGAGAGCCAGAGGGACGGGGCGCAGGGAGAGCCAGAGGGACGGGGCGCAGGGAGAGCCAGAGGGACGGGGCGCAGGGAGAGCCAGAGGGACGGGGCGCAGGGAGAGCCAGAGGGACGGGGCGCAGGGAGAGCCAGAGGGACGGGGCGCAGGGAGAGCCAGAGGGACGGGGCGCAGGGAGAGCCAGAGGGACGGGGCGCAGGGAGAGCCAGAGGGACGGGGCGCAGGGACAGCCAGAGGGACGGGGCGCAGGGACAGCCAGAGGGACGGGGCGCAGGGAGAGCCAGAGGGACGGGGCGCAGGGAGAGCCAGAGGGACGGGGCGCAGGGAGAGCCAGAGAGACGGGGTGCAGGGAGAGCCAGAGAGACGGGGCGCAGGGAGAGCCAGAGAGACGGGGCGCAGGGAGAGCCAGAGAGACGGGGCGCAGGGAGAGCCAGAGAGACGGGGCGCAGGGAGAGCCAGAGAGACGGGGCGCAGGGAGAGCCAGAGAGACGGGGCGCAGGGAGAGCCAGAGAGACGGGGCGCAGGGAGAGCCAGAGAGACGGGGCGCAGGGAGAGCCAGAGAGACGGGGCGCAGGGAGAGCCAGAGAGACGGGGCGCAGGGAGAGCCAGAGAGACGGGGCGCAGGGAGAGCCAGAGAGACGGGGCGCAGGGAGAGCCAGAGAGACGGGGCGCAGGGAGAGCCAGAGAGACGGGGCGCAGGGAGAGCCAGAGAGACGGGGCGCAGGGAGAGCCAGAGAGACGGGGCGCAGGGAGAGCCAGAGAGACGGGGCGCAGGAGAGCCAGAGAGACGGGGCGCAGGGAGAGCCAGAGAGACGGGGCGCAGGGAGAGCCAGAGAGACGGGGCGCAGGGAGAGCCAGAGAGACGGGGCGCAGGGAGAGCCAGAGAGACGGGGCGCAGGGAGAGCCAGGGAGACGGGGCGCAGGGAGAGCCAGAGAGACGGGGCGCAGGGAGAGCCAGAGAGACGGGGCGCAGGGAGAGCCAGAGAGACGGGGCGCAGGGAGAGCCAGAGAGACGGGGCGCAGGGAGAGCCAGAGAGACGGGGCGCAGGGAGAGCCAGAGAGACGGGGCGCAGGGAGAGCCAGAGAGACGGGGCGCAGGGAGAGCCAGAGAGACGGCGCGCAGGGAGAGCCAGAGAGACGGCGCGCAGGGAGAGCCAGAGAGACGGGGCGCAGGGAGAGCCAGAGAGACGGGGCGCAGGGAGAGCCAGAGAGACGGGGCGCAGGGAGAGCCAGAGAGACGGGGCGCAGGGAGAGCCAGAGAGACGGGGCTAAAAGAGAGCCAGAGAGACGGGGCTAAAAGAGAGCCAGAGAGACGGGGCTAAAAGAGAGCCAGAGAGACGGGGCTAAAAGAGAGCCAGAGAGACGGGGCTAAAAGAGAGCCAGCGAGACGGGGCTAAAAGAGAGCCAGCGAGACGGGGCTAAAAGAGAGCCAGCGAGACGGGGCTAAAAGAGAGCCAGCGAGACGGGGCTAAAAGAGAGCCAGCGAGACGGGGCTAAAAGAGAGCCAGCGAGACGGGGCTAAAAGAGAGCCAGCGAGACGGGGCTAAAAGAGAGCCAGCGAGACGGGGCTAAAAGAGAGCCAGCGAGACGGGGCTAAAAGAGAGCCAGCGAGACGGGGCTAAAAGAGAGCCAGCGAGACGGGGCTAAAAGAGAGCCAGCGAGACGGGGCTAAAAGAGAGCCAGCGAGACGGGGCTAAAAGAGAGCCAGCGAGACGGGGCTAAAAGAGAGCCAGCGAGACGGGGCTAAAAGAGAGCCTGCGGGACGGGGCTGAAAGATAGCCAGCGAGACGGGGCTAAAAGAGAGCCAGCGAGACGGGGCTAAAAGAGAGCCAGAGAGACGGGGCTAAAAGAGAGCCAGAGAGAAGGCGCTAAAAGAGAGCCAGAGAGAAGGCGCTAAAAGAGAGCCAGAGAGAAGGCGCTAAAAGAGAGCCAGAGGGAAGGCGCTAAAAGAGAGCCAGAGGGAAGGCGCTAAAAGAGAGCCAGAGGGAAGGCGCTAAAAGAGAGCCAGAGGGAAGGCGCTAAAAGAGAGCCAGAGGGAAGGCGCTAAAAGAGAGCCAGAGGGAAGGCGCTAAAAGAGAGCCAGAGGGAAGGCGCTAAAAGAGAGCCAGAGGGAAGGCGCTAGAGGAGAGCCAGAGGGAAGGCGCTAGAGGAGAGCCAGAGGGAAGGCGCTAGAGGAGAGCCAAAGGGAAGGCGCTAAAAGAGAGCCAGAGGGTAGAGGCTAAAAGAGAGCCATAGGGAATGGGCTAAAAGAGAGCCAGAGGGAAGGGGCAGAAAGAGAGCCAGAGAAAAGGGGCGGAAAGCGAGCCAGAGAAAAGGGGCGGAAAGCGAGCCAGAGAAAAGGGGCGGAAAGCGAGCCAGAGAAAAGGGGTGGAATGCGAGCCAGAGAAGCGGGGCGGAAAGAGAGCCAGAGAAAAGGGGCGGAATGCGAGCCAGAGAAACAGGGCGGAAAGAGAGCCAGAGAAAAGGGGTGGAATGCGAGCCAGAGAAACGGGGCGGAAAGACAGCCAGAGAGAAAGGGCAAGAAAGAGAAACCATATGGCCATAAGACATAGGAGCAGAAATTAGGCCATTCAGCCCATCGAGCCTGCGCCCCGATTCAAACATGGTTGATAAGTTTCTCAACCCCATTCTCCCACCCTCCCCCCAAAAACCTTTGATCACCTAACCAATCAAAAAGCTATCTATCTCGGTCTTAAATACACTCAATGACCTGGCCTCCACAGACTGCTGCGAAAATGAATTCCATACATTCACCACAGGGGCAGAAAGAGAGCCAGGGAGAAGGGGCGGGGGGCCAAGATTGCCGGGGGGAACAGAGCAAGAGGGTGGGGGTGGGGGAACAGCGAGAGGGTTGGAGGGGGGGGAACAGCGAGAGGGTTGGGGGGGGGGAACAGAGCGAGAGGGTTGGGGGGGGGGAACAGAGCGAGAGTGTGGGGGGGGGGAACAGAGCGAGAGTGTGGGGGGGGGGGAACAGAGCGAGAGTGTGGGGGGGGGGAACAGAGCGAGAGTGTGGGGGGGGGGAACAGAGCGAGAGGGTGGGGGGGGGGGAACAGAGCGAGAGGGTGGGGGGGGGGAACAGAGCAAGAGGGTGGTGGGGGGGGAACAGAGCGAGAGGGTGGGGGGGGGGAACAGAGCGAGAGGGTGGGGGGGGGAACAGAGCGAGAGGGTGGGGGGGGGGGAACAGAGCGAGAGGGTGGGGGGGGGGGAACAGAGCGAGAGGGTGGGGGGGGGGGAACAGAGCGAGAGGGTGGGGGGGGGGAACAGAGCGAGAGGGTGGGGGGGGGGAACAGAGCGAGAGGGTGGGGGGGGGGAACAGAGCGAGAGGGTGGGGGGGGGGAACAGAGCGAGAGGGTGGGGGGGGGAACAGAGCGAGAGGGTGGGGGGGAACAGAGCGAGAGGGTGGGGGGGAACAGAGCGAGAGGGTGGGGGGGAACAGAGCGAGAGGGTGGGGGGGAACAGAGCGAGAGGGTGGGGGGGGGAACAGAGCGAGAGGGTGGGGGGGAACAGAGCGAGAGGGTGGGGGGGAACAGAGCGAGAGGGTGGGGGGGAACAGAGCGAGAGGGTGGGGGGGAACAGAGCGAGAGGGTGGGGGGGAACAGAGCGAGAGGGTGGGGGGGAACAGAGCGAGAGGGTGGGGGGGAACAGAGCGAGAGGGTGGGGGGGAACAGAGCGAGAGGGTGGGGGGGAACAGAGCGAGAGGGTGGGGGGGAACAGAGCGAGAGGGTGGGGGGGAACAGAGCGAGAGGGTGGGGAGGAACAGAGCGAGAGGGTGGGGGGAACAGAGCGAGAGGGTGGGGGGGAACAGAGCGAGAGGGTGGGGGGGAACAGAGCGAGAGGGTGGGGGGGAACAGAGCGAGAGGGTGGGGGGGAACAGAGCGAGAGGGTGGGGGGGAACAGAGCGAGAGGGTGGGGGGGAACAGAGCGAGAGGGTGGGGGGGAACAGAGCGAGAGGGTGGGGGGGAACAGAGCGAGAGGGTGGGGGGGAACAGAGCGAGAGGGTGGGGGGGAACAGAGCGAGAGGGTGGGGGGGAACAGAGCGAGAGGGTGGGGGGGAACAGAGCGAGAGGGTGGGGGGGGAACAGAGCGAGAGGGTGGGGGGGAACAGAGCGAGAGGGTGGGGGGGAACAGAGCGAGAGGGTGGGGGGGAACAGAGCGAGAGGGTGGGGGGGAACAGAGCGAGAGGGTGGGGGGGAACAGAGCGAGAGGGTGGGGGGGAACAGAGCGAGAGGGTGGGGGGGAACAGAGCGAGAGGGTGGGGGGGAACAGAGCGAGAGGGTGGGGGGGAACAGAGCGAGAGGGTGGGGGGGAACAGAGCGAGAGGGTGGGGGGGAACAGAGCGAGAGGGTGGGGGGGAACAGAGCGAGAGGGTGGGGGGGAACAGAGCGAGAGGGTGGGGGGGGAACAGAGCGAGAGGGTGGGGGGGAACAGAGCGAGAGGGTGGGGGGGAACAGAGCGAGAGGGTGGGGGGGAACAGAGCGAGAGGGTGGGGGGGAACAGAGCGAGAGGGTGGGGGGGGAACAGAGCGAGAGGGTGGGGGGGAACAGAGCGAGAGGGTGGGGGGGAACAGAGCGAAAGGGTGGGGGGGAACAGAGCGAGAGGGTGGGGGGGAACAGAGCGAGAGGGTGGGGGGGAACAGAGCGAGAGGGTGGGGGGGAACAGAGCGAGAGGGTGGGGGGGAACAGAGCGAGAGGGTGGGGGGGAACAGAGCGAGAGGGTGGGGGGGAACAGAGCGAGAGGGTGGGGGGGAACAGAGCGAGAGGGTGGGGGGGAACAGAGCGAGAGGGTGGGGGGGAACAGAGCGAGAGGGTGGGGGGGAACAGAGCGAGAGGGTGGGGGGGGGAACAGAGCGAGAGGGTGGGGGGGAACAGAGCGAGAGGGTGGGGGGGAACAGAGCGAGAGGGTGGGGGGGAACAGAGCGAGAGGGTGGGGGGGAACAGAGCGAGAGGGTGGGGGGGAACAGAGCGAGAGGGTGGGGGGGAACAGAGCGAGAGGGTGGGGGGGAACAGAGCGAGAGGGTGGGGGGGAACAGAGCGAGAGGGTGGGGGGGGAACAGAGCGAGAGGGTGGGGGGGAAACAGAGCGAGAGGGCGGGGGGGAACAGAGCGAGAGGGTGGGGGGGAACAGAGCGAGAGGGTGGGGGGGGAACAGAGCGAGAGGGTGGGGGGGAACAGAGCGAGAGGGTGGGGGGGAACAGAGCGAGAGGGTGGGGGGGGAACAGAGCGAGAGGGTGGGGGGGAACAGAGCGAGAGGGTGGGGGGGAACAGAGCGAGAGGGTGGGGGGGGAACAGAGCGAGAGGGTGGGGGGGAACAGAGCGAGAGGGTGGGGGGGAACAGAGCGAGAGGGTGGGGGGGAACAGAGCGAGAGGGTGGGGGGGAACAGAGCGAGAGGGTGGGGGGGAACGGAGCGAGAGGGTGGGGGGGAACGGAGCGAGAGGGTGGGGGGGAACGGAACGAGAGGGTGGGGGGGAACAGAGCGAGAGGGTGTGGGGGGAGCAGAGCGAGAGGGTGGGGGGGAACAGAGCGAGAGGGTGGGGGGGAACAGAGCGAGAGAGGGGGGGAATAGAGCGAACGGCCAGAGACAGCAAAGTGGGGAGGAAAGGCCAGAGAGAGAAAGAGAAAGGAAAAGAGAAAAAGGTGAGGGAGAAGGTGTTGGGACAGAGTGATAGGGAAGGGAGGGGGGGGTAAACGGGCCGAGAAGTTGGGGGGCTGCGGCCGAAAAAGAGAGAGAGAGACAGGGGAAGGGGGGAGTGGGCAGAAGGGGCCGAGCGAGAGCGCGTGGTGTGGGAGAGAAGGGGCCGAAACGTAGGGGGAGAGAAAGCGCGAGCAATGGTCGAGCAAGAGAGAAGGGGGAGAGAAAGTGAATGGGGAGAAGGCGAGAGAGAGAAGGGGGGCACTGACAGAAGTTGTCAACTGAGCCAAGCCAACACTCAAAATGGCGGAGGCGCTTGGAATAAAGTGTCAGCTGAAGGGTTGATGTGACAGCCAGGCACGGGAACACTGTTGACTCCTAGCATTCTCTGCTTCGAAGGGCTTCTGGCTTGCTCCCCTTCCCAGCCCACGATGGAACCGCACGTGATCCGCCAGTGGGAAACGCTCGGCCCGCTGACCGGTAAGGATCGGAGCTGCCTGCATGAAAACCAGACCAACGCTCCCATGTGCGCAGGCCTTGGAAGGCTGGGTGGGTGGGGAGTAAGGGAGGGGAGGGGGATCCATCACCTCCCAACCATGAGGTTACTGTTCCTGCAGTATCCGCTCAAAATGGAACTCACTTGAATTTGCTGCTGCACCCCCACCCCCACCCCCCCCCCCGCCCCCCTCCCAGCTTCAACTTAATGACAAGACACCGAGGACCTAGCAGTGTGAAGGAGGGCGACTAACCTAGCAGTGGGTCTGTAGGGCCAGGTGGTGGTACAAACACACACACACACACACACACACACACACACACACACACACACACACAACACACGATTGCGCTGAGGGTGCACCGGTAGCAAACTGAGTCCATCCCTCCACACACCACCCGTAACCACTCCTCCTTCATCGCTCCGCCCCCACCGATGTTTGGGTGTATATGAAATGAGTCAGAGAGGGGCATGTGTCCGTGTGGGTGTGGGTGGGGTGGGGAGGAGGAAGCGATGAAAGGTTGTATTTGAAGGGCGGGGGGGGGGGGCAGGGAGAAATATACAAGTGTGAAAGACGAGAAACTCTGGTGATTGTTGTGCGACTACGAGTTAAAACGTTGCCCTGAAGCACTTTTAATTTCTCCCCTCTCCCCCTCCACCCCACCCCCCCCCCGCCCCGAGACTGAAGTGATCCGCTAAATAACCGCATGGCCAGGGTACAGCCGGAAAGGAAAAAATGTTCATCCCTCTGCTCAAACATACCAAGAGTCCAAAGGCTTTACAAAAATATAAAAAGGTACAGCCACTAGAAAAAACAACAACAACCAACTACCCCAAAAACCCAATAAAAAGGCACAGCTTAGCTCTAAAAATCGAACGGGGTTTGGCTGGCAAGGGGGGTGGGTGGGTGGGTGGCGGGGTACAAGAGGGAGCTGCATAAAAATATGTCTCGATATATATATACGTATATATATATATATATATATATACTCTCAATATTATCAATATAAAACGTTCAAAAACTTTAAAAATTGCACTTATACACTTAAAATTCAACAATTCGATGCAAGCTTGGAAAAATAAGAGAAAGGTAGGAGCAAGAATGATCCGATATAAAACTTTCAAAGATCATCTCTTATGATTTTTCTTTTTAAACAGTTTTGAGCACTAGCTTTAAAAAGGTGGGGAAGGGGAAAACACTGGAAAAAGAGAGAGAAGTTAAAAACCTTATATATTGTATATATATATGTATTTTTTTTAAAAAAAGCCACTTTGCTCAGATTTTTAAGTTAAAAGTTCAGACCCAAAAACGATGCCAAAGCTAGATGTACGGAAGTTTATATATATTTATATATATATATATATATATATATTATATATACGGGTGTGCGCTTTCGAGAGGTCTACTCGCGCACACTGCTAAAGCTACCAGATCAATTATTATTATTTTTTGTTAAAAATACAGAGTATATAGCTTTTTTTTAAAAAAGGGAAAAGTATTTTGCAACTCTTAAACACTTGTCAGCTTTAAAAAATGTTTTCTTTTTGAAAAAAAAACTTTGGTGCTTACTTCTGCATTCATGTTGATCTTATAGAGAGGCCCCAACCAACTGGTATTTTTTTAGGGAAAAAGTCCACAAAACTGCGAATATAAAAAAAGATTAAGAGTACAGAAGTTCAACAGAAGAAATTTTGAAGCGGAAAAAAAAAACCTTGACAACATTTCACGTTTGTTTAAAAAAAAACAGCCCGAAGATTGACTCTCTCTGTTTCGCTTTCGCTCGATAAAAAAAAAAGGGGGGAGGGCGCACATCGCTACACCACCACACACACCCCCCCCCCCGCCAGCTGCCCATCTCGAGTGCAGCAGCAGCCCTATATGTGCTGCTGAACCAGTGGGCAGGACGCGCCCTCACCCTCCAAAAGGTAGCCTCCAGGTCGGGGCTGCAGGTGGAAGTCACCCAAAACACATGCACTTGTATTGTTGTTGTGGGGGGTGCAGTTGTTGGTAGGGGGTGGGGAATCAATAAAGCCAATTTAGTTCATGATCGTCCGAGTGAGACGGTCAGGTTAAAATTTTGCCCCCAACCGTCCTAGGGCCTGTCCTGCGGGTCAAAGTCTCCGCCAGAGCAACGAGGGAGCCAAATGTTTGTTTGCTGTTCCCTTCCAAGTGAAGAATAAAAAAAATAATAAAGTCTTTTGCAGCCCGATCCCCCGTTTTCGTTTTTAAAGGACATTTAAAAACCACAGGTCCTCGGTGCTTCAAGTTGCAGGTGTAAAAGCCAACATTAGATGCGCACTTTCCGTTCAAAAGGGCAAAACTAATAAGTTTAAAAAAAAAACTTTTTTTTTGTTGTTTGGAAAGCACAAAGCATGAAAAGTCAACAATGTTTTCAAGACAGGAAACGTGTGGCGGGGGAGGGAGGGGAGAAATGGCCTCGGACGATTTTTTTTTGGGTTTAAAAAACGGAACACGCCAAAAAAAAGTTCACTTCCCCACAAAGCGGGAAAGGCTCAAGCAAAATGTATTCATTCCTGACTGTAACTGCTTTCCCCCCCACCCCCTCCTCAAAAAAAAAATTAACTCCTCCTGGTGGGGGTGGGAGGGGGAGAGGAGTCCGTTGTTTTTTTACAAATTCGCCCAGGTTACTTCAAGTCCAGGACTTGGGCGCAAGTGAAAAAATAAAAGTGGACATTTGAGCTACAAAATACTTCCATTTTCCTCTTTTCAAAATGCCACATACTCTCGTAAAACACACACAAAAAAAAAAACAGCCTCGTTCAAAAGGGTTTCAGAAGTCGAGAGAAGTTCAATTTTTCTCCCAAGTGGATTCTCTCTCTCCAGAACCTCCGAGCTTCTCCCACCAAGTGCACACTCGCAAAGGGTGCAAAAAGTGTTAAAAATCCCACCCTTAAAAAGCATTCAACGTTCCTCAGATGTAGAAAACGTGGAAAAAAGGGGGCAGCTGAACTCTTGATACCGTGCAAATTGCATAATCGACAGCAAAAATTTTTTAAAATGTTGTCGTCCTGTGCAAAATTCACGCTTCTTTTTTAAAAAGAAAAACTATCCTCGGTAAAGTGTAAAATGCAAAATATAGCCACCTAAAAAGCAAATTTTTCAATATTTAAAAAAAAGACCACAAATCTATTTCCCACCCCCCACCCCCCCCCCTCCAAAAAAAGGGGCAAAACATGGAAATCTTTCTCGCAAAAGGATAAAACCAGGAAGTTTCCCAAAAGTTTATTAAAAAAAAGACTGTCTTTAAAAATCGCTCTTTTTAAAAAAAGTCCACATCATACACTTTAAAAAAACAGTAATTGGCCCTAACCAGGGATGTATTTTGATGTAACGTGAACTTTTCAATTTGCAAATCGTAAATATATATAAATGCGCCACAGGTTTTGAATTTTTAATATTTTAACGTGTTTCCAAGACGCTATTTAAATCTATAATTATATTCAGTTTCAGTTTACACTCATTCACGAAAAAAACAATTATAATTTGTGTTTATAATTAATTCGAATGTGAGTAAGCCTAATGCTATTGTAGAAGGAATGAACAAAATTCAAATAAGACAACGCATATCCTTTGAATTAATTGGCATGTTTAATCCAACAAATTTTGAACGTACATAAATGGATCATTTAATATCAACTTTCAACATATTTAATATTAGTTTGAACTACAATAGCACACGTTTATGATTGAAGTATCAACCACGTTTCGAGGGCATTTAAATGACTTCCCTAAACCAACAGGTAAAGTCATAGCTACCCATTAAAATTGAATTTCCGATTAGGATTTACAAATAGGCTTATATTTGAACGTTGCAACTTCTACATGCAACCGATAAGTTTTTAATTTGATTTTACGTTCTGATGCTAAACACTGAATCAGAACGCAGCCAGTTCATAATCAAAGTTAATATCATTTGAATTTTAATCTATTTAATTTCTGAGACTTGAACTTCCATTTTTTCTTAAATTTATAACCAGATGTTGAAACTTAAGGTGATCAAAGTAACCAGATATTTACAATTACAAATACTTAAGGTCTTAATCGGCATTTATCAAAATGTATACTTAATTGAAATACAAATTGCAATTAGATTTAATTAGCATTTTAATCTAATAATTATTAGAATTTCTACAATTAGACATTATCAGATTTTTTTTTTAAATCGAACTTTAACAAGTTGACCAGAAATTATGTATAGCCAAAATCCTTAAGGATTTAAGTCGATAACCGTCACCGAGATTAAATTTTAACTGCAAAGTTAATCGGTTTTTAAGTCACAAGTAATTAAAGGAGCCTTTAGGTTTAAGTGTCACAATTTAGTAGCTAAATATTAAGGTAGAACATAATTACTCACTTATATAACCGGATATCATTTGGGTTATTTTACAAAATTTAAATTTTAACCAGAAAGTTGAGGTTTAGTAATGGTTCACTAAATATCGTAGAACGACCCTTTCAAAAGGAGGTTAGTATTTAGGTTTTATTGTTATAAATTACACATTTTAACTCGAAATAAAGGTTTGACAATGAGGATTCACTAAATATTAATTTAGTTACGCATCCACAACCAGGTTGTTTAAATTTTATTTTCCTAATCATATATTAAAAATCAGAAAACAAAGATGCTTCCGTTTTAGAACAAGGATTCACTAAATACACATTGACGCATCCGTTCATAACTGCAAGAGTTGGGTTTTTTCCAAAGTTAACAAATTTTAACTAGAATAAGCTTTAAGTTTGACGCTAAGGGCGAACTATCTGCACTAAACGTTCACTTACACGTTATACATCCATATTTTAGTTGGGATTCTCTTAAAATTACAAATTTTAACAAGTTTAGACTGAAGGGCTAAACATTCACTCCTACGTCTACAACCAGGTTAAGTACTTTGATTAGAATTTTAACCAAGAATTCACAATTGTTTTGCCTAAAGCCAGATTAGTGCTTAATTTTAAAAAAGACAAACAATCTGACTATTTTAAGAGATTTAATTAGATCCGAGCTGGATGTTTAAGAGCCACCACCAGAACAGAGCCAGATTTTAACAGCTAACACCAGAATTGAGCCAGATTTGAGGTATCAGAATTGGGATAGATTTTAACCGCTAATGCCAGAACTGAGCTAGATTTTAACAGTTAGCACCAGAACTGAGCTAGATTTTAACAGTTAGCACCAGAACTGAGCTAGATTTTTAGTTAATGCCAAAATTGAGCTAGATTTTAGCCAATGCCAAAATTGAGCTAGATTTTAGCCAATGCCAAAATTGAGCTAGATTTTAGCCAATGCCAAAATTGAGCTAGATTTTAGCCAATGCCAAAATTGAGCTAGATTTTAGCCAATGCCAAAATTGAGCTAGATTTTAGCCAATGCCAAAATTGAGCTAGATTTTAGCCAATGCCAAAATTGAGCTAGATTTTAGCCAATGCCAAAATTGAGCTAGATTTTAGCCAATGCCAAAATTGAGCTAGATTTTAGCCAATGCCAAAATTGAGCTAGATTTTAGCCAATGCCAAAATTGAGCTAGATTTTAGCCAATGCCAAAATTGAGCTAGATTTTAGCCAATGCCAAAATTGAGCTAGATTTTAGCCAATGCCAAAATTGAGCTAGATTTTAGCCAATGCCAAAATTGAGCTAGATTTTAGCCAATGCCAAAATTGAGCTAGATTTTAGCCAATGCCAAAATTGAGCTAGATTTTAGCCAATGCCAAAATTGAGCTAGATTTTAGCCAATGCCAAAATTGAGCTAGATTTTAGCCAATGCCAAAATTGAGCTAGATTTTAGCCAATGCCAAAATTGAGCTAGATTTTAGCCAATGCCAAAATTGAGCTAGATTTTAGCCAATGCCAAAATTGAGCTAGAATTTAGCCAATGCCAAAATTGAGCTAGATTTTAGCCAATGCCAAAATTGAGCTAGATTTTAGCCAATGCCAAACTTGAGCTAGATTTTAGCCAATGCCAAAATTGAGCTAGATTTTAACAGTTAACACCAGAACTGAGCTAGATTTTAGGTTGACACCGGAATTAAGCTAGATTTTTAGTTAACACCAGAATTGAGCTTAAATGTTAATAATTAATGCCAGAATTGAGCTAGATTTTAACAGTTAACGCCAAAATTGAGCTAGATTTCAGGTTAACACCAGAATTGAGCTAGATTTTAACAGTTCAAATCTAGCTTAATTCTGGCATTAACTGTTAAAATCTAGCTCATTTCTGGCATTAACTGTTAAAATCTAGCTCAATTTTGGCGTTAAGTTAAAGCCAGAATTGAGCTAGATTTTAACAGTTAGCGCCAGAATTGAGCTGGATTTTAAGTTAAAGCCAGAATTGAGCTGGATTTTAAATTAGCGCCAGAATTGAGCTAGATTTTAACAGTTAGCGCTGGAATTAACCTAGATTTAAAGTTAATGCCACAATTGAACTAGATTTTAAGCTGACTGCAGAACTGAGCTAGATTTTAACAGTTAGTGCCGGAATTGAGCTAGATTTTAACAGTTAGCACCAGAATTGAGCTAGATTTTAACAGTTAACGCCAGAATTGAGCTAGATTTTAACAGTTAACGCCAGAATTGAGCTAGATTTTAACAGTTAACGCCAGAATTGAGCTAGATTTTAACAGTTAACGCCAGAATTGAGCTAGATTTTAACAGTTAACGCCAGAATTGAGCTAGATTTTAACAGTTAACGCCAGAATTGAGCTAGATTTTAACAGTTAATGCCAGAATTGAGCTAGATTTTAAGTTGACGCCAGAATTGAGCTAGATTTTAACAGTTAATGCCAGAATTGAGCTAGATTTTAAGTTGACGCCAGAATTGAGCTAGATTTTAACAGTTAACGCCAGAATTGAGCTAGATTTTAAGTTAACTCCAGAATTGAGCTAGATTTTGTTAACGCCAGAATTGAGCTAGATTTTGTTAACGCCAGAATTGAGCTAGATTTTAAGTTGACGCCCGAATTGAGCTAGATTTTAACAGTTAACGCCAGAATTGAGCTAGATTTTAACAGTTAACGCCAGAATTGAGCTAGATTTTAAGTTAACGCCAGAATTGAGCTAGATTTTAAGTTAACGCCAGAATTGAGCTAGATTTTAAGTTAACGCCAGAATTGAGCTAGATTTTAAGTTAACGCCAGAATTGAGCTAGATTTTAAGTTAACGCCAGAATTGAGCTAGATTTTAAGTTAGCGCCAGAATTGAGCTAGATTTTAAGTTAACGCCAGAATTGAGCTAGATTTTAACAGTTAATGCCAGAATTGAGCTAGATTTTAAGTTAACGCCAGAATTGGGCTAGATTTTAACAGTTAACGCCAGAATTGAGCTAGATTTTAAGTTAACGCCAGAATTGAGCTAGATTTTAAGTTAACGCCAGAACTGAGCTAGATTTTAAGTTAACGCCAGAATTGAGCTAGATTTTAAGTTAACGCCAGAATTGAGCTAGATTTTAAGTTAACGCCAAAATTGAGGTAGATTTTAATAGTTAGCGCCAGAATTGAGCTAGATTTTAAATTAGCGCCAGAATTGAGCTAGATTTTAAATTAGCGTCAGAATTGAGCTAGATTTTAAGTTAACGCCAAAATTGAGCTAGATTTTAAGTTAACGCCAAAATTGAGCTAGATTTTAAGTTAGCGCCAGAATTGAGCTAGATTTTAAATTAGCGCCAGAATTGAGCTAGATTTTAAATTAGTGCTAGAATTGAGCTAGATTTTAACAGTTAGCGCTGTTATTAACCTAGATTTAAAGTTAACGCCACAATTGAACTAGATTTTAAGCTGACTGCAGAACTGAGCTAGATTTTAACAGTTAGTGCCGGAATTGAGCTAGATTTTAACAGTTAGCGCCAGAATTGAGCTAGATTTTAACAGTTAACGCCAGAATTGAGCTAGATTTTAACAGTTAACGCCAGAATTGAGCTAGATTTTAACAGTTAACGCCAGAATTGAGCTAGATTTTAAGTTAACGCCAGAATTAAGCTAGATTTTGTTAACGCCAGAATTAAGCTAGATTTTGTTAACGCCAGAATTGAGCTAGATTTTAAGTTGACGCCAGAATTGAGCTAGATTTTAACAGTTAACGCCAGAATTGAGCTAGATTTTAAGTTAACGCCAGAATTGAGCTAGATTTTGTTAACGCCAGAATTAAGCTAGATTTTGTTAATGCCAGAATTGAGCTAGATTTTAAGTTGACGCCAGAATTGAGCTAGATTTTAACAGTTAACGCCAGAATTGAGCTAGATTTTAAGTTAACGCCAGAATTGAGCTAGATTTTAAGTTAACGCCAGAATTGAGCTAGATTTTAACAGTTAGCGCCAGAATTGAGCTAGATTTTAAGTTAACGCCAAAATTGAGCTAGATTTTAACAGTTAGCGCCAGAATTGAGCTAGATTTTAACAGTTAGTGCTGGAATTAACCTAGATTTAAAGTTAACGCCACAATTGAGCTAGATTTTAAGCTGACCATAGAACTGAGCTAGATTTTAAGTTAGCACCAGAATTGAGCTAGATTTTAACAGTTTGCGTCAGAATTGATCTAGATTTTAAGTTAGTGCCAGAATTGAGCTAGATTTTAAGTTAGCGCCAGAATTGAGCTAGATTTTAAGCTGACCACAGAACTGAGCTAGATTTTTACAGTTAACGCCGGAATTGAGCTACCATCAGGACTGAGCTAGATATTTAAGAGCTGAACGCCAGAAGCGAGCTGGAAGTTAACGGCGATCGCCGGAACCGAGCCAGATTTCGTTTATACATAACATATAGAAAAGGACGGACGATTTAACGCCGCCATCCACCAAGGGGGCTTTAATTACGCGCGAGCAAGCAGCCGATGTCCACTGGCCTTTAGGTAATTTATATATATTTATCAATCGTCTGGGGTGGAGGAAACCCCAACCCCCAACACCCCCCCCCCCCCTTAAACCCCCTACAACCCACTCACTTTCCCCACCCCACAAAAAAGTGAAAAATCACCAACCCTTTCCTTTGCTGTTGACTTTCTTTCTCCCCCCTTAACCCTCACCCCTTACCCCCGCCAACTACCCCACTTTTTTTTTCTTTTTAAGACTTTGTACTCACCGAGAGGACAAAACCCCCGAGAGGGAGGAGGTGAAAGTGGAGGAGGAGGAGAGGCGGCTTTTTTGTGTGTGTGTGTGTGTGTGTATGTGTGTGTCTGTGTGTTTTACTCTAGATGTATGAATATTGTATAAGGAAGAGGAGGGGGGGAGAAAGAAAAAAAATAAAAATAAAAAGATTGGTGGTGGTGGGGGAGGGAGGGAAAAGGACACCGTGTGTCAGGGGCTTATGGAAGGAGGGAGGGAGTGAAGGAAGGAGGGAGGGAGGGAGTGTGGAGGGGAGAGGGAGGGAGTGTGGAGGGAGGGAAGGAGGGAGTGAATGTGGAGGGAAGGAAGGAGGGAGTGTGGAGGGAGTGAGTGTGGAGGGAAGGAGGGAGTGAGTGTGGTGTGGAGGGAGGGAAGGAGAGAGAGGTGGAGGGAAGGAGAGAGTGTGGAGGGAGGGAAGGAGGGAGTGTGTGGAGGGAAGGAAGGAGAGAGTGAGGTGGAGGGAAGGAGAGAGTGAGTGTGGAGGGAGGGAAGGAGAGAGTGAGTGTGGAGGGAGGGAAGGAGAGAGTGAGTGTGGAGGGAGGGAAGGAGAGAGAGAGTGTGGAGGGAGGGAAGGAGAGAGAGAGTGTGGAGGGAGGGAAGGAGAGAGTGTGTGTGGAGGGAAGGAGGTGTGGAGGGAGGGAAGGAGGGAGTGAGTGTGGAGGGAAGGAGGTGTGGAGGGAAGGGTTTGAGGAATATATTATAGGAATATAACGTGTGTGTGTGTGGACCCAGAGAGAGAGGAATAAGAGGGGGAGGAGGGAAGGGGTGAAGGTGATGGGAGATGGGAGATAGGAGATGGGGAGGGGGGGGGGGGGGGGGTTGGAATTAAAGAGGGGAAGAAGGTGAAGCTTCAAACTCTTCCAAAAAGCCCGGGCCTAAAATGGCGTCGGAGGCGGCGGCGGCGAGGGTTTGTTGGCCGGAGGGAGGGAGGGAGGGAGGAGGAGGGGGGGAGGGGAAATCCCACTCTTTAAACAAAAAATAGTGTCCGGTGCACAGAGAGAGAGAGAGAGAGAGAGACAAAGAGACAGAGAGAGAAAAAAAAAGGCGTATTAAATACAAAAGTTCGTTCGTCCGTCCGTCCGTGTGTGCGAGAAGGGAGGGAAAAAAAAGAGGGGAAGGGATGGGGGGGGAATTAAAAAGCGCTCCCACAGACACAACAATCAACAAAATGGCGGCCGCCGAGAGAGAGCGAGAGCCAGAGAGAGAGAGAGAGCGGGAGGCTGGGGTGGGTGGGTGGGTGGGTGGGGGGGGGGAGGAAGGGGCGGGGATTAGTAGGAGGACCCACCCACTATCCCCAATCGGGATTGGACGTCCGCTCTATGCCGCCGTTCCCGATTGGGCGAACCGGACGCCCGTCAGGTCGAGGGGTGACGTCCCCAACCCCCCCACAAATTCTCGCGCTCTGCACGTCACCCTCCTCCTCCTCATTGGTAGATTTGGCCGTCCGTCAGGCTGAGCGGTTACGCCCCCTCCCCCTTGCTCTCAAACACACACAAACATGTCATCCTCCTCCTCCTCCTATTGGCCGACTCGGCCGTCCGTCAGACTGCGCGGTTACGACTCACCCCCACCCCGGGCTGCTCGTTACCTCCTCCTCCTCCCCATTGGTCAACTCGGCCGTCCATCAGGTTGAGTAGTTACGCCCCCTCTCTCACTGGTAGCCTACTCCTCCTCCACCCCCCCCATTGGGCGACACAGGTGCCCGTCAAATTTGCGGTTAACACCCCCTCACTCTCACACACACACACACACACACACACAGACCCCTCCTCCCATTGGTCGGCTCATCCGTCCGTCAGGCTACGCTGTTCCCACCCCGTTCATCCCCATTGGCTCATTTAGCCGTCCTTCAGGTTCCGCGGTCCCGCCCCCATCGCCCCACCTTCCTAGCGTTGGTCGCCGGGTTCAGAGAATCCCACCAAACCCCCCACCCCAACCTTACAGCCAGCCCTGCTCCCATTGGTTCCCCCCGCTGTCCGTTAA
Source organism: Carcharodon carcharias (assembly GCF_017639515.1). NCBI lineage: Eukaryota > Metazoa > Chordata > Chondrichthyes > Lamniformes > Lamnidae > Carcharodon > Carcharodon carcharias. The sequence goes on from NW_024470624.1 coordinate 9,550,203, forward strand.
CAGCGGCAGGTAACACCCACCCACCCCCTTTTCTCCTTCTCCTCCTATTGGTGGACGGCGCCGCTCCCCTCCCCCAGCTCCGCGCGGGAGGTGATGCAACCCCCCCCCCCCCCCCCACAAAATCTGCCACCTCCTTGTTATTGGTCTTCTTCGCCGCCGCCAGTCACGTGTGGTAGTTTCTTCCCCCCACCACCCCCCCCTTCACCCCCCAACCCCGGCTCTCTCTTTTCTCCCCGCCCCCCAAACCGAAGCCCTTGACGGCCGTTTGCCCCAATCGGCTTCCTCCTTTTCCCGGCTCCGCCACGTCATTGGTCGGCGGCCAGTGCGAGGGGCGGGATCGGTTCCCATTTCCGCGCTGCAATTGGTCCCTCGCGCACGCACTTATATTAGGTTCGGGAGTTTGACTTCTGTTTTATTTTTTGTTGATTTCATGTTCAGTGCTGATCCCTGAAGAGGAAAAAAAATCCCCGACGTGAAAAAAAATAAATCGGCCGACGTTTACCCGCTTCCTTTTATTTTTTGAACCCGACGGCCTCGTCCTATTGGTTGAAAGATGGGGAAGTGGGGGGGGGTGGTTTATTATTTAAATATCAAGGGGCGATTGGTCAAGCCCGTTGTCAATCAGGGACGACACGGAGAACGGACGCTCCGCCCTCTCGCAACGTCACATGAGGAGGCGGTGGCAACGACGAAAATGATAATGATGATGATGATGATGATGATGATGATGCCATCTCCCGCATCCCGATTGGTCAATAGAACTGTCCATCTGCCCTGCCCCTCCCCCCACCACCTCCTCATTGTGTTTCCCCAACCCCATCTCCTTGCAGCTAAAGCCATGGGGTATATAATGGCTGCTGCCTCCATTTCCCATTGTAATCAGTGCCATGGGGAGAAGTTGTCTAGCTGCATTGCCGCGGCCTCCCAGGACGATGGGCCAAGCGCTGGAAAATGGGATTAGTGTAGTCAGAACCCCATCCACCGCTACTCTTCCCCCCATCTGGCTGAACTTGTCCTCACACTGAACAACTTCTCCTTAATAAAAACAGAATTACCTGGAAAAACCCAGCAGGTCTGGCAGCATCGGCGGAGAAGAAAAGAGTTGACGTTTCGAGTCCTCATGACCCTTCGACAGAACTTGAGTTCGAGTCCAGGAAAGAGCTGAAATATAAGCTGGTTTAAGGTGTGTGTGTGGGGGGCGGAGAGATAGAGAGACAGAGAGGTGGAGGGGGGTGGTGTGGTTGTAGCGACAAACAAGCAGTGATAGAAGCAGATCATCAAAAGACGTCAACAACAATAGTACAAAAGAACACATAGGTGTTAAAATTAAAGTTGGTGATATTATCTAAACGAATGTGCTAATTAAGAATGGATGGTAGGGCACTCAAGGTATAGCTCTAGTGGGGTTTTTTTTTATTTATATAATGGAAATAGGTGGGAAAAGGAAAATCTTTATAATTTATTGGGAAAAAAAAGGGAAGGGGGAAACAGAAAGGGGGTGGGGATGGGGGAGGGAGCTTACGACCTAAAGTTGTTGAATTCAATATTCAGTCCGGAAGGCTGTAAAGTCCCTAGTCGGAAGATGAGGTGTTGTTCCTCCAGTTTGCGTTGGGCTTCACTGGAACAATGCAGCAAGCCAAGGACAGACATGTGGGCAAGAGAGCAGGGTGGAGTGTTGAAATGGCAAGCGACAGGGAGGTTTGGGTCATTCTTGCGGACAGACCGCAGGTGTTCTGCAAAGCGGTCGCCCAGTTTACGTTTGGTCTCTCCAATGTAGAGGAGACCACATTGGGAGCAACGAATGCAGTAGACTAAGTTGGGGGAAATGCAAGTGAAATGCTGCTTCACTTGAAAGGAGTGTTTGGATCCTTGGACGGTGAGGAGAGAGGAAGTGAAGGGGCAGGTGTTGCATCTTTTGCGTGGGCATGGGGTGGTGCCATAGGAGGGGGTTGAGGAGTAGGGGGTGATGGAGGAGTGGACCAGGGTGTCCCGGAGGGAGCGATCCCTACGGAATGCCGATAAGGGGGGTGAAGGGAAGATGTGTTTGGTGGTGGCATCATGCTGGAGTTGGCGGAAATGGCGGAGGATGATCCTTTGAATGCGGAGGCTGGTGGGGTGATAAGTGAGGACAAGGGGGACCCTATCATGTTTCTGGGAGGGAGGAGAAGGCGTGAGGGCGGATGCGCGGGAGATGGGCCGGACACGGTTGAGGGCCCTGTCAACGACCGTGGGTGGAAAACCTCGGTTAAGGAAGAAGGAGGACATGTCAGAGGAACTGTTTTTGAATGTAGCATCATCGGAACAGATGCGACGGAGGCGAAGGAACTGAGAGAATGGGATGGAGTCCTTACAGGAAGCGGGGTGTGAGGAGCTGTAGTCGAGATAGCTGTGGGAGTCGGTGGGTTTGTAATGGATATTGGTGGACAGTCTATCACCAGAGATTGAGACAGAGAGGTCAAGGAAGGGAAGGGAAGTGTCAGAGATGGACCACGTGAAAATGATGGAGGGGTGGAGATTGGAAGCAAAATTAATAAATTTTTCCAAGTCCTGACGAGAGCATGAAGCGGCACCGAAGTAATCATCGATGTACCGGAGAAAGAGTTGTGGAAGGGGGCCGGAGTAGGACTGCAACAAGGAATGTTCCACATACCCCATAAAGAGACAGGCATAGCTGGGGCCCATGCAGGTACCCATAGCCACACCTTTTATTTGGAGGAAGTGAGAGGAGTTGAAGGAGAAGTTGTTCAGTGTGAGAACAAGTTCAGCCAGACGGAGGAGAGTAGTGGTGGATGGGGATTGTTCGGGCCTCTGTTCGAGGAAGAAGCTAAGGGCCCTCAGACCATCCTGGTGGGGGATGGAGGTGTAGAGGGATTGGACGTCCATGGTGAAGAGGAAGCGGTTGGGGCCAGGGAACTGGAAATCGTTGATGTGACGTAAGGTGTCAGAGGAATCACGGATGTAGGTGGGAAGGGACTGGACAAGGGGAGAGAGAAGGGAGTCAAGATAACGAGAAATGAGTTCTGTGGGGCAGGAACAAGCTGAGACGATCGGTCTACCGGGGCAGTTCTGTTTGTGGATTTTGGGTAGGAGATAGAAGCGGGCCGTCCGAGGTTGGGAGACTATCAGGTTGGAAGCTGTGGGAGGGAGATCCCCAGAGGAGATGAGGTCAGTGACAGTCCTGGAAACAATGGCTTGATGTTCAGTGGTGGGGTCATGGTCCAGGGAGAGGTAGGAGGAAGTGTCTGCGAGTTGACGCTCAGCCTCCGCGAGGTAGAGGTCAGTGCGCCAGACAACAACAGCACCACCCTTGTCAGCGGGTTTGATGACAGTGTCAGGGTTGGACCTGAGAGAATGGAGTGCAGTAAGTTCAGAGAGAGACAGGTTAGAATGGGTGAGAGGAGCAGAGAAATTGAGACGACTAATGTCGCGCCGACAGTTCTCAATGAAAAGATCAAGAGAAGGTAAGAATCCAGAGGGAGGGGTCCAGGTGGAGGGAGAATATTGGAGATGGGTAAAAGGATCCGTTGAACTGGGAGAGGACTCCTGCCCAAAGAAGTGAGCCCGGAGACGAAGACGGCGGAAGAAGAGTTCAGCATCATGCCGAGCCCGAAATTCATTGAGGTGAGGGCGTAAGGGTATGAAACTAAGTCCTTTGCTGAGCACTGAACGTTCAGCATCGGAGAGGGGAAGGTCAGGGGGTATAGTGAATACACGGCTGGGGTTGGGATTGGAAGAAGGGGTGGGGACGGAGGAACAGGCAGGGGTGGAGGGTCCTAGATGGCTGTTGGTGTCAATGAGTTGTTGCAGCTTGCGTTCCTTAGCACTTGAGAGAAAGAGAAAAAGTTTCTTGTTGAGGCGTCGGATGAGCCGAAGGATAAAATGAAACTGGGGGCACGCGCAGCTTTGAAAAAGGGTACGGCGGTGCTGCTGGAGGGAGAGGTCGAGTGTGTTCATATGGCGGCGCATGGCACTGAGTGTGGATTTCAGAATGTGACGGGAACAGCAGTCCGAGAAACGTTTTATGTCCCGGAGATACCTGTAATCCTGGGTGGGTTCGAAACATGAGGGGTGGAATTTCAGTTGAAATCCACGTGGGGTAAGTCGGAGACGGAGACAGTCACTGAGAAAGGAGATATGGCTGTGAAAGCGGGTTTTAGTAAACACCTTGTCAAACACTAGGAGGGAAATGGAAAGCAAGGAAGGTGAGCAAGACAACAGAGAGATACGGAAATCTTGTCGCAGAGAGGAACAGAACTTCTTCAAGGAGGTAGGCATTTCTTGAAGAGCAGTGGCAGTCAATTAAACACAGAGATAAAAACAAAAAAACTGCGGATGCTGAAAATCCAAAACAAAAACAGAATTACCTGGAAAAACTCAGCAGGTCTGGCAGCATCGGCGGAGAAGAAAAGAGTTGACGTTTCGAGTCCTCATGACCCTTCGACAGAACTTGCGTTCGAGTCCAAGAAAGAGTTGAAATATAAGCTGGTTTAAGGTGTGTGTGTGGGGGGGCGGAGAGATAGAGAGACAAAGAGGTGGAGCGGGGGGGCGGGGGGTGTGGTTGTAGGGACAAACAAGCAGTGATGGAAGCAGCTCATCAAAAGATGTCAACGACAATAGTACAATAGAACACATAGGTGTTAAAATTAAAGTTGGTGATATTATCTAAACGAATGTGCTAATTAAGAATGGATGGTAGGGCACTCAAGGTATAGCTCTAGTGGGGTTTTTTTTTATTTATATAATGGAAATAGGTGGGAAAAGGAAAATCTTTATAATTTATTGGGAAAAAAAAAGGGAAGGGGGGAAACAGAAAGGGGGTGGGGATGGGGGAGGGAGCTTACGACCTAAAGTTGTTGAATTCAATATTCAGTCCGGAAGGCTGTAAAGTCCCTAGTCGGAAGATGAGGTGTTGTTCCTCCAGTTTGCGTTGGGCTTCACTGGAACAATGCAGCAAGCCAAGGACAGACATGTGGGCAAGAGAGCAGGGTGGAGTGTTGAAATGGCAAGCGACAGGGAGGTTTGGGTCATTCTTGCGGACAGACCGCAGGTGTTCTGCAAAGCGGTCGCCCAGTTTACGTTTGGTCTCTCCAATGTAGAAGAGACCACATTGGGAGCAACGAATGCAGTAGACTAAGTTGGGGGAAATGCAAGTGAAATGCTGCTTCACTTGAAAGGAGTGTTTGGATCCTTGGACGGTGAGGAGAGAACTTCTCCTTAAACTCCTCTCACTCCCTTCAAGTAAAGGGTGTGGCTATGGGTACCCGCATGGGCCCCAGCCATGCCTGTCTCTTTATAGGGTATGTGGAACATTCCATGTTCCAGAATTACCTGGAAAAATTCAGCAAGTCTGGCAGCATCGGCGGAGAAGAAAAGAGTTGACGTTTCAAGTCCTCATGACCCTTCGACAGAACTTGAGTTCGAGTCCAAGAAAGAGTTGAAATATAAGCTGGTTTAAGGTCTGTGTGTGGGGGGGCGGAGAGATAGAGAGAGAGAGAGGTGGGGGGGGGGGTGGTTGTAGGGACAAACAGGCAGTGATAGAAGCAGATCATCAAAAGATGTCAACAACAATAGTACAATAGAACACATAGGTGTTAAAGTTAAAGTTGGTGATATTATCTAAACGGATGTGCTAATTAAGAATGGATGGTAGGGCACTCAAGGTATAGCTCTAGTGGGGGTGGGGAGAGCATAAAAGATGTAAAAAAAAATAAATAAATATATTTTTTTTTCTTTTTCTCTTTTTATAATGGAAATAGGTGGGAAAAGGAAAATCTATATAATTTATTGGAAAAAAAAGAAAAGGAAGGGGGAAACAGAAAGGTGGTGGGGATGGGGGAGGGAGCTCACGACCTAAAGTTGTTGAATTCAATATTCAGTCCGGATGACTGTAAAGTGCCTAGTCGGAAGATGAGGTGTTGTTCCTCCAGTTTGCGTTGGGCTTCACTGGAACAATGCAGCAAGCCAAGGACAGACATGTGGGCAAGAGAGCAGGGTGGAGTGTTAAAATGGCAAGCGACAGGGAGGTTTGGATCATTCTTGCGGACAGACCGCAGGTGTTCTGCAAAGCGGTCACCCAGTTTACGTTTGGTCTCTCCAATGTAGAGGAGACCACATTGGGAGCAACGAATGCAGTAGACTAAGTTGGGGGAAATGCAAGTGAAATGCTGCTTCACTTGAAAGGAGTGTTTGGGTCCTTGGACGGTGAGGAGAGAGGAAGTGAAGGGGCAGGTATTGCATCTTTTGCGTGGGCATGGGGTGGTGCCATAGGAGGGGGTTGAGGAGTAGGGGGTGATGGAGGAGTGGACCAGGGTGTCCCGGAGGGAGCGATCCCTACGGAATGCCGATAGGGGGGGGTGAAGGGAAGATATGTTTGGTGGTGGCATCATGCTGGAGTTGGCGGAAATGGCGGAGGATGATCCTTTGAATGCGGAGGCTGGTGGGGTGATAAGTGAGGACAAGGGGGACCCTATCATGTTTCTGGGAGGGAGGAGAAGGCGTGAGGGCGGATGCGCAGGAGATGGGCCGGACAGGGTTGAGGGCCCTGTCAATGACCGTGGGTGGAAAACCTCGGTTAAGGAAGAAGGAGGACATGTCAGAGGAACTGTTTTTGAAGGTAGCATCATCGGAACAGATGCGACGGAGGCGAAGGAACTGAGAGAATGGGATGGAGTCCTTACAGGAAGCAGGGTGTGAGGAGCTGTAGTCAAGATAGCTGTGGGAGTCGGTGGGTTTGTAATGGATATTGGTGGACAGTCTATCACCAGAGATTGAGACAGAGAGGTCAAGGAAGGGAAGGGAAGTGTCAGAGATGGACCACGTGAAAATGATGGAGGGGTGGAGATTGGAAGCAAAATTAATAAATTTTTCCAAGTCCCGACGAGAACATGAAACGGCACCGAAGTAATCATCGATGTACCGGAGAAAGAGTTGTGGAAGGGGGCCGGAGTAGGACTGGAACAAGGAATGTTCCACATACCCCATAGAGACAGGCATAGCTGGGGCCCATGCGGGTACCCATAGCCACACCTTTTATTTGGAGGAAGTGAGAGGAGTTGAAGGAGAAATTGTTGTTCTACGCCGATGCTGCCAGACCTGCTGAGTTTTTCCAGGTAATTCTGTTTTTGTTTTTGTTTTGGATTTCCAGCATCTGCAGTTTTTTTGTTTTTATCTCTGTGTTTAATTGACTGCCACTGCTCTTCAAGAAATGCCTACCTCCTTGAAGAAGTTCTGTTTGTCTCTGCGACAAGATTTCCGTATCTCTCTTTTGCCCTGCTCACCTTCCTTGCTTTCCATTTCCCTCCTGGTGTTTGACAAGGTGTTTACTAAAACCCGCTTTCACAGCCACATCTCCTTTCTCAGTGACTGTCTCCATCTCCGACTTACCCCACGTGGTTTTCAACTGAAATTCCACCCCTCATGTTTCGAACCCACCCAGGATTACAGGTATCTCCGGGACATAAAACGTTTCTCGGACTGCTGTTCCCGTCACATTCTGAAATCCACACTCAGTGCCATGCGCCACCATATGAACACACTCGACCTCTCCCTCCAGCAGCACCGCCGGACCCTTTTTCAAAGCTGCGCGTGCCCCCAGTTTCATTTTATCCTTCGGCTCATCCGACGCCTCAACAAGAAACTTTTTCTCTTTCTCTCAAGTGCTAAGGAACGCAAGCTCCAACAACTCATCGACACCAACACCCATCTAGGACCCTCCACCCCGGCCTGTCCCTCCGTCCCCACCCCATCTTCCAATCCCAACCCCAGCCGTGTATTCACTATACCCCCTGACCTTCCCCTCTCCGATGCTGAACGTTCAGTGCTCAGCAAAGGACTTAGTTTCATACCCTTACGCCCTCACCTCAATGAATTTCGGGCTCGGCATGATGCTGAACTCTTCCGCCGTCTTCGTCTCCGGGCTCACTTCTTTGGGCAGGAGTCCTCTCCCAGTTCAACGGATCCTTTTACCCATCTCCAATATTCTCCCTCCACCTGGACCCCTCCCTCTGGATTCTTACCTTCTCTTAATCTTTTCATTGAGAACTGTCGGCGCGACATTAGTCGTCTCAATTTCTCTGCTCCTCTCACCCATTCTAACCTGTCCCTCTCTGAACTTACTGCACTCCATTCTCTCAGGTCCAACCCTGACATTGTCATCAAACCTGCTGACAAGGGTGGTGATGTTGTTGTCTGGCGCACTGACCTCTACCTCGCGGAGGCTGAGCGTCAACTCGCAGACACTTCCTCCTACCTCTCCCTGGACCATGACCCCACCAATGAACATCAAGCCATTGTTTCCAGGACTGTCAATGACCTCATCTCCTCTGGGGATCTCCCTCCCACAGCTTCCAACCTGATAGTCGCCCAACCTCGGACGGCCCGCTTCTATCTCCTACCCAAAATCCACAAACAGAACTGCCCCGGTAGACCGATCGTCTCAGCTTGCTCCTGCCCCACAGAACTCATTTCTCGTTATCTTGACTCCCTTCTCTCTCCCCTTGTCCAGTCCCTTCACACCTACATCCGTGATTCCTCTGACACCTTACGTCACATCAACAATTTCCAGTTCCCTGGCCCCAACCGCTTCCTCTTCACCATGGACGTCCAATCCCTCTACACCTCCATCCCCCACCAGGATGGTCTGAGGGCCCTTAGCTTCTTCCTCGAAAAGAGGCCCGAACAATCCCCATCCACCATTACTCTCCTCCGTCTGGCTGAACTTGTTCTCACACTGAACAATTTCTCCTTCAACTCCTCTCACTTCCTCCAAATAAAAGGTGTGGCTATGGGTACCCGCATGGGCCCCAGCTATGCCTGTCTCTATGGGGTATGTGGAACATTCCTTGTTCCAGTCCTACTCCTGCCCCCTTCCACAACTCTTTCTCCGGTACATCGATGATTACTTCGGTGCCGTTTCATGTTCTCGTCGGGACTTGGAAAAATTTATTAATTTTGCTTCCAATCTCCACCCCTCCATCATTTTCACGTGGTCCATCTCTGACACTTCCCTTCCCTTCCTTGACCTCTCTGTCTCAATCTCTGGTGATAGACTGTCCACCAATATCCATTACAAACCCACCGACTCCCACAGCTATCTTGACTACAGCTCCTCACACCCTGCTACCTGTAAGGACTCCATCCCATTCTCTCAGTTCCTTCGCCTCCGTCGCATCTGTTCTGATGATGCTACCTTCAAAAACAGTTCCTCTGACATGTCCTCCTTCTTCCTTAACCGAGGTTTTCCACCCACGGTCGTTGACAGGGCCCTCAAACGTGTCCGGCCCATCTCCCGCGCATCCGCCCTCACGCCTTCTCCTCCCTCCCAGAAACATGATAAGGTCCCCCTTGTCCTCACTTATCACCCCACCAGCCTCCGCATTCAAAGGATCATCCTCCGCCATTTCCGCCAACTCCAGCATGATGCCACCACCAAACACATCTTCCCTTCACCCCCCCTATCGGCATTCCGTAGGGATCGCTCCCTCCGGGACACCCTGGTCCACTCCTCCATCACCCCCTACTTCTCAACCCCCTCCTATGGCACCACCCCATGCCCACGCAAAAGATGCAATACCTGCCCCTTCACTTCCTCTCTCCTCACCGTCCAAGGACCCAAACACTCCTTTCAAGTGAAGCAGCATTTCACTTGCATTTCCCCCAACTTAGTCTACTGCATTCGTTGCTCCCAATGTGGTCTCCTCTACATTGGAGAGACCAAACGTAAACTGGGCGACCGCTTTGCAGAACACCTGCGGTCTGTCCGCAAGAATGACCCAAACCTCCCTGTCGCTTGCCATTTTAACACTCCACCCTGCTCTCTTGCCCACATGTCTGTCCTTGGCTTGCTGCATTGTTCCAGTGAAGCCCAACGCAAACTGGAGGAACAACACCTCATCTTCCGACTAGGCACTTTACAGCCATCCGGACTGAATATTGAATTCAACAACTTTAGGTCGTGAGCTCCCTCCCCCATCCCCACTCCCTTTCTGTTTCCCCCTTCCTTTTCTTTTTTTTCCAATAAATTATATAGATTTTCCTTTTCCCACCTATTTCCATTATAAAAAGAGAAAAAGAAAAAAAAATATTTATATATATTTTTTTACATCTTTTATGCTCTCCCCACCCCCACTATAGCTATACCTTGAGTGCCCTACCATCCATTCTTAATTAGCACATTCGTTTAGATAATATCACCAACTTTAACTTTAACACCTATGTGTTCTTTTGTACTATTGTTGTTGACATCTTTTGATGATCTGCTTCTATCACTGCCTGTTTGTCCCTACAACCACACCCCCCCTCCACCTCTCTCTCTCTCTATCTCTCTGCCCCCCACACACACACCTTAAACCAGCTTATATTTCAACTCTTTCTTGGACTCGAACTCAAGTTCTGTCGAAGGGTCATGAGGACTCGAAACGTCAACTTTTCTTCTCCGCCGATGCTGCCAGACCTGCTGAGTTTTTCCAGGTAATTCTGTTTTTGTTTTTGTTTTGGATTTCCAGCATCCGCAGTTTTTTTGTTTTTATTCCTTGTTCCAGTCCTACTCTGGCCCCCTCCCACAAATTTTTCTCCGGTACATCGATGATTACTTCGGTGCTGCTTCATGCTCTCATCGGGACTTGGAAAAATTTATCAATTTTGTTTCCAATTTCCAACCCTCTGTCATTTTCACGTGGTCCATCTCTGACACTTCCCTTCCCTTCCTTGACCTCTCTGTCTCAATCTCTGGTGATAGACTGTCCACCAATATCCATTACAAGCCTACCGACTCCCACAGCGACCTCGACTACAGCTCCTCACACCCCGCTTCCTGTAAGGACTCCATCCCATTCTCTCAGTTCCTTCGCTTCTGTCGCATCTGTTCTGATGATGCCACTTTCCAAAACAGTTCCTCTGACATGTCTTCCTTCTTCCTTAACCGAGGTTTTCCACCCACAGTGGTTGATAGGGCCCTCAACCGTGTCCGGCCCATCTCCCGCGCATCCACCCTCACACATTCCTCTCCCTCCCAGATCCATGATAGTGTCCCCCTTGTCCTCATTTATCACCCCACCAGCCTCCGCATTCAAAGGATCATCCTCTGCCATTTCCGCCAACTCCAGCATGATGCCTCCACCAAACACATCTTCCCTTCACCGCCCCCGTTGGCATTCCACAGGGATCGTTCCCTCCGGGACACCCTGGTCCACTCCTTCATCACCCCCTTCACCTCAACCCCCTCCCACGGCACCTTCCCATGCAACCGCAGAAGCTGCAACACCTACCCCTTTACTTCCCCCCTCCTCACCATCCAAGGGCCCAAACACTCCTTTCAAGTGAAGCAGCTCTTCATTTGCACTTCCCTCAATTTAGTCTACTGCATTCGTTGCTCCCAATGCGGTCTCCTCTACATTGGAGAGACCAAACGTAGACTGGGTGATCACTTTGCGGAACACCTTCGGTCTGTCCGCAAGCATGACCCAGACCTCCCTGTCGCTTGCCATTTCAACACACCACCCTGATCTCAAGCCCACATGTCCGTCCTTAGCCTGCTGCATTGTTCCAGTGAAGCTCAACACAAACTGGAGGAACAGCACCTCATCTTCCGACTAGGCACTTTACAGCCTTCCGGACTGAATATTGAATTCAACAACTTTAGATCATGAACTCTCTCCTCCATCCCCGCACCCTTTCTGATCTCCCCTTTCCCAACAATTTATAATTTAAAAAAAATATATTTTTCTTTTCCCACCTATTTTTAAATTTATTTCGATCTATTGTTTCATCTCCACCTTTTAGCCCATTTCAAACCCTTACCCCCACCCCACCCCCACTAGGGCCATCTGCCACTAGCTTGTCCTGCTTGCTACCCTTAATGTCCCCACTAGCACATTCCTTAGCTAATATCACCACCGTCAACACCGCTTTGTCCTTTTGTCTATGACATCTTTGGCAATCTCTCCTTTACCTCCACCTATCACTGACAGTCTATCCAGCTCTACCTGTCCCACCCCCTCCACCAGCTTATATTTCACCTCATTTCTCTATTTCCTTAGTTCTGATGAAGAGTCACATAGACTCGAAACGTTAACTGTGTTCTTCTCCGCAGATGCTGTCAGACCTGCTGAGTCTTTCCAGCTATTTTCGTTTTTGTAGTCAGATATTTGTTGACCAGGCGCGGCGAGGATGGGCTGAATGGCCTCCTTCTGTGCTGTAGACGTCTACGAGTGGCACAGCGGTAAAGTCTCTGGGCTAGTATTCTGAGGACCCCAGGCTCAGGGGACACGGGAAGCTGGTGGAATTCACAGCCCGTCGATAAACCTGGAATCAGAAAGCTCGTCCAAGAAATGGGGACCGCGTTCACCATTATCGGCCTGTCCTGCCCTGCCCTACCCGCTCTGGGACTCAGAGCCCCTCCTGCCCTGCCCGCTCTGGGACTCAGAGCCCCTCCTGCCCTGCCTGCTCTGGGACTCAGAGCCCCTCTTGCCCTGCCCGCTCTGGGACTCAGAGCCCCTCCTGCCCTGCCCGCTCTGGGACTCAGAGCCCCTCCTGCCCTGCCCGCTCTGGGACTCAGAGCTCCCTCTGCCCTGCCTGCTCTGGGACTCAGAGCCCCTCCTGCCCTGCCCACTCTGGGATTCAGAGCCCCTCCTGCCCTGCCCACTCTCGGACTTAGAGCTCCTCCTGCCCTGCCCTGCCCACTCTCGGACTCAGAGCTCCTCCTGCCCTGCCCTGCCCACTCTCGGACTCAGAGCTCCTCCTGCCCTGCCCTGCCCACTCTCGGACTCTGAACTCCTCCTGCCCTGCCCTGACTGCTCTCGGACTCTGAGCTCCTCTGCCCACTCTCGGACGCTGAACTCCTCCTGCCCTGCCCTGACTGCTCTCGGACTCCGAGCTCCTTCCGCCCGCTCTCAGGACTCAGAGATCCTCCTGCCCTGTCAAATGCCCTGCAAGATTATTCCACCCTTCTGCTCAGGCTCTCAGTTACTTCAGAGTCTGCACTGCAGCACTCGACATCTTCCGAGCCTGGCACCACAGCTCTCAGTTCGGAGCTCCACCAGCTTTGGTATATAGACTGCCAGCAACACAAACACAGTCACGCAAAACTAATACTAATATACATGAACTGCGGAGACACTTACTCATGTACAAGCACACAGATGGTGGCATCATAGTCATGTCACCGGACTGTTAACTCAGAAGCCCAATCCCAGAGCTAAATTCAATCAATTCATAAAATCTGGAATTATGAAGCCAGTTTCAGTCACGGGGACAGTGACAACCGTCATCGATTGTCATAAAAAACCCCATCTGGTTCATGAATATCCCCTTTAGGGAAGGGTAAGTCTGCCGTCCTTACCTGGTCTGGCCTATATGTTAGACCCCCACAGTGATGTGGTTGACTCGTAACTTGCCCCCCTCCGAAATGGACAAGCAAGACACTCAGTTCAAGGGGCAAATAGGGATGGGCAACAAAGGCTGGGGCCTCGCCAGCGACGCCCACGTCCCGTGAAAGAATAAAAAACTCAAACAGATGCACACATGCACGCACACACGTGTACCCACACACGCACACAGATAGACACGTACACACGCACATGCACAGGTGCATATGCACATGCACAGATACACACGTGACACGTGTAGACACACAGATAGATGCGCGTACACACACGCACAGGCGCATGCACGCATACACGTGTACCCACAATACACATGCACACACGCAGATACACATGTGCACACACGTAGACAGACACACATACACATAGACGCATGCGCATACACACACAGGCACATGCACACATACACAGACAGACAGACACACGCACAGACACGTACACGCACACATGCAAAGATACAGACGCGCATACATGCAGACAGACACACGTGCACACACAGACGCACGCACATACACATAAACACCCGCGCGCGCGCACACAGACGGACAAGCGCACACAGACATGTGCGCACACAGATGCACGCACACACACGCACTCACACACACAGACATGTGTACCCAAACACATGCGCACACAGGCACACATATACACGCACGCGCGTTCACACACACACACACTTATCTTTCCAGATGGGGTAAAGAAGCCGACACACAGCAGTGACACAGACACCTTGGTACAGAGGAAGGCCCCACAAAATTCCGTGAGGCACTTTATCAAAAGAAAGCAGTCACTTGCACAGCACATTGTCCGTACGGTACTATAACTGGCGGGTGTGTGTGGGGGGGGGATGTGGGTGGGGTGAGGAGGAGGAGCGGGGGCCCCATCTCTTTAGGCATCCCTCTGCTCAAACGTCAGCATCACGCCGTCGGGCATGACGTCGCTTCGTGACTGCGGGTCCGCGCTGTCCTCTTCCTCCGAGTCAGAATCTGGAAGGCAGAAGCAGAGCACAAAGGCTGGAGAAGTGATGAGGAAGGACCTTTGCTTACCTCCGTACAACTGGGCAGCCAGTTAAAAGGGTTGGGGGGCGGCGGGGGGGGGGGGGGGGGGGGGGGGGGGGGGGGTGGGTGGGGGGTTGGGGGGGGTGGGGTGGTGGGTGCCAAGGTGGGGGAGGTGTGCGTCGCAGCAGTGGTGGAGGGGGTGGGGTTCAGATTCGGATTGGATTGCCCGATGTGAAGGCTGAGCTGAGCTGGAGTCCCCGTCCACCCACACCCCCCACCCCCTTCCCCCTCTCCCGCCGCCCCTCTGCCTGGGGTGACATGTCAATGTCCGGGCCCACTGACCATGCCCCCACCCACCCCCCGCCAGTGCGTGGCGGTAAGGGACCCAGTTTCCACACCCCGGCCCCGAGTGTCCCTGTTCGTTTGCGATGGTGGCTGATGCGAGTGTGGGCAGGGGGAGGTGGGACACGATGGGGAGGGAGGCAAGTCGTTGTGGGGGGGGGGTGGGAGGAAGAAGCCCAGGTAAAACCCTGGACGTGCTCGGCCGGTCAGGCAGCAGACGCGGAGAGAGAGAGGGAGTGAGCCGGCGTTTCAGGTGGGTCGCCTCACACCCAGGCTGGGAAAGGTCGGAGATGTTACCGGTTTTAAGCACAGAGTCGGGGAAAGGGGAGGTTGCTGACCACCTCCCCGCAGAAACCCCCCCAACCCCGAGCCCACCGCCCACTGCCCACCAACCCCCCAGCTCAATGCCCACCAACCCCCCCCGAGCCCAACGCTCACTACCCACCAACCCCCACCAACCCTCTGCCCACCAACCCCCTAGCCCAACGCCCACTGCCCACCAACCCCCCAGCTCAATGCCCACCAACGCCCCCCAAGCCCACTGCCCACCAACCCCCAACAACCCACTGCCCACCAACCCCCCCAACCCACTGCCCACAAACCCCCCCCAGCCCAACGCCCACCGACCCCCCCCAACCCACTGCCCACCAACCACCCCCAACCCACTGCCCAACAACACCCCCCAGCCCAATGCCCACCGACCCCCCCAACCCAATGCCCACCAACCCCCCCAACCCAATGCCCACCAACCCCCCAACCCACTGCCCACCAACCCCCCCAGCCCAACGCCCACCAACCCCCGCCGAGCCCACCACCCACTGCCCACCAACCACCCCCAACCCAATGCCCACCAACACCCCCAGCCCAACGCCCTCCGACCCCCCCAACCCACTGCCCACCGACCCCCCCAACCCAATGCCCACCAACCACCCCCCAGCCCAATGCCCACTGACCCCCCAGCCCAACGTCCAGCGACCCCCCCCAGCCCAACCCCCACCGACCACCCCCCCAGCCCAACCCCCAGCAACACCCCCAGCCCAACCCCCCAGCCCAATGCTCAACAACCCCCCCAGACCAATGCCCACCAACCCCCCCCAGTCCAACGCCCACCAACCCTCCCAGACCAATGCCCACCAACCCCCCCCAGTCCAATGCCCACAAACCCCCAATCCCGCTGCCCACTAACAACCCCCCAGCCCAACGCCCACCGACACCCCCAGCCCTCTGCCCACCAACCCCCCAACCCTCTGCCCACCAAACCCCCAGCCCAACGCCCACCGAACCCCCCAGCCCAACGCCCACCGCCCCCCCCAGCCCAACGCCCACCGACCGTCCCCCCCAGCCCAACGCCCACCGACCCCCCAAGCCCAATGCCCACCAACCCCCCAACCCTCTGCCCACCAACCCCTCAACCCTCTGCCCACCAAACCCCATCCTGCTGCCCACCAACACCTCCCCCCCCCGCCCCCGCCCAATGCCTACCAACCCTGGGGAATCAGGGGACCGGGTGTTTCCTGGGTTTCCCATCCACACCGCAAGTCGACGACGTCCGAGGCGTTCTGCTCCCACGGACAGGACAGAGGGGAGCGCTCCGTCTGCTCTCAGCCCTCAGTCTGAGAGAGGGTGAAGGCACGGTCAGGTCAAAGTTCCCGTGCCTGATCGCTGCCCAGTAACCGCGGCTGCGTAAGGGGTTGAGGCTTGGCCAGCTCAGTTGGGACGTTCCCCCCTCCACGGTCGAATAGTCGGGCCACATCCAGCACGCGCCATCGCACGGGTGAAAAACTGGCCCCACGGGTGAGTGATGGGGGGTGGGGGGGGGGGGGGCGGGTAGCCGGGGGCGGGGGGTGGGGTGGGGGCTGCGGAAGCGGGGCCAGTCAGGCCTCAGGTCATTCCACCGGAGGGAACAGCCCATTCCCGATGTGAAAGGCTGATCCTAAACCCGCTGTGAGTTCCAGACTGAGGATGCAGTGAAACTCCATCATATAGATGGTGACGGTGGAGGATGAATCAAACCAATGACACTTTCTCCACAAAACTGGGCAGCACGGGGTTAGATACAGAGTAAAGCTCCCTCTACACTGTCCCCATCAAACACTCCAAGGGCAGGTACAGCATGGGGTTAGATACAGAGTAAAGCTCCCTCTACAATGTCCCCATCAAACACTCCCAGGACAGGTACAGCACGGGGTTCGGTACAGAGTAAAGCTCCCTCTACAATGTCCCCATCAAACACTCCCAGGACAGGTACAGCACGGGGTTAGATACAGAGTAAAGCTCCCTCTACACTGTCCCCATCAAACACTCCCAGGACAGGTACAGCACGGGGTTAGATACAGAGTAAATCTCCCTCTATACCGTCCCCATCAAACACTCCCAGGACAGGTACAGCACGGGGTAAGATACAGAGTAAAGCTCCCTCTACACTGTCCCCATCAAACACTCACAGGACAGGTACCGTACGGGGTTAGATACAGAGTAAAGGACACTTCTATCCTGTGAGGAATAACAGATACCAGGGAGTGAGTTACAGACTGGAATCTAATCGAGGGGTTCGGGTGGTTTATATATAGAATAACAGATACCCGGGAGTGAGTTACAGACTGGAATCTAATCGAGGGGTTCGGATGGTTTATATATAGAATAACAGATACCCGGGAGTGAGTTACAGACTGGAATCTAATCGAGGGGTTCGGGTGGTTTATATGTAGAATAACAGATACCCGGGAGTGAGTTACAGTCAGGAATCTAATCGAGGGGTTCGGGTGGTTTATATATAGAATAACAGATAACCGTGAGGGAGTTACAGACTGGAATCTAATCGAGGGGTTCGGGTGGTTTATATATAGAATAACAGATACCTGGGAGTGTGTTACAGGCTGGAATCTAATCGTGGGGTTCGGGTGGTTTATATATAGAATAACAGATACCTGGGAGTGAGTTACAGACTGGAATCTAATCGAGGGGTTCGGATGTTTTATATATAGAATAACAGATACCCGGGAGTGAGTTACAGTCAGGAATCTAATCGAGGGGTTCGGGTGGTTTATATGTAGAATAACAGATACCCGGGAGTGAGTTACAGTCAGGAATCTAATCGAGGGGTTCGGGTGGTTTATATATAGAATAACAGATAACCGTGAGGGAGTTACAGACTGGAATCTAATCGAGGGGTTCGGGTGGTTTATATATAGAATAACAGATACCTGGGAGTGTGTTACAGGCTGGAATCTAATCGTGGGGTTCGGGTGGTTTATATATAGAATAACAGATACCTGGGAGTGAGTTACAGACTGGAATCTAATCGAGGGGTTCGGATGTTTTATATATAGAATAACAGATACCCGGGAGTGAGTTACAGTCAGGAATCTAATCGAGGGGTTCGGGTGGTTTATATATAGAATAACAGATACCCGGGAGTGAGTTACAGTCAGGAATCTAATCGAGGGGTTCGGGTGGTTTATATATAGAATAACAGATAACCATGAGGGAGTTACAGACTGGAATCTAATCGAGGGGTTCGGGTGGTTTATATGTAGAATAACAGATCCCCGGGAGTGTGTTACAGGCTGGAATCTAATCGAGGGGTTCGGGTGGTTTATATATAGAATAACAGATACCCGGGAGTGAGTTACAGACTGGAATCTAATCGAGGGGTTCGGGTGGTTTATATATAGAATAACAAATACCCAGGAGTGAGTTACAGGCTGGAATCTAATGGAGGGGTTCGGGTGGTTTATATGTAGAATAACAGATACCCGGGAGTGAGTTACAGTCAGGAATCTAATCGAGGGGTTCGGGTGGTTTATATATAGAATAACAGATAACCGTGAGTGAGTTACAGACTGGAATCTAATCAAGGGGTTCGGGTGGTTTATATATAGAATAACAGGTACCGGGAGTGAGTTACAGACTGGAATCTAATCGAGAGGTTCGGGTGGTTTATATTTAGAATAACAGTTACCCGGGAGTGAGTTACAGTCTGGAATCTAATCGAGGGGATCGGTGGTTTATATATAGAATAACAGATACCTGGGAGTGAGTTACAGACTGGAATCTAATCGAGGGGTTCAGGTCGTTTATATATAGAATAACAGATACCCGGGAGTGAGTTACAGGCTGGAATCTAATGGAGGGGTTCGGGTGGTTTATATGTAGAATAACAGATACCCGGGAGTGAGTTACAGTCAGGAATCTAATCGAGGGGTTCGGGTGGTTTATATATAGAATAACAGATGCCCGGGAGTGAGTTACAGGCTGGAATCTAATCGAGGGGTTCGGGTGGTTTATATATAGAATAACAGATACCCGGGTGTGAGTTACAGACTGGAATCTAATCGAGGGGTTCGGGTAGGTTATATAGAGAATAACAGATGCCTGGAAGTGAGTTACAGACTGGAATCTAATCGATGCATTACTCACTTCTCTGCTTGTGCACTGTAGACTACTGGAGTTAAACGGCCATTGTTGCATTGGACTTTGTGAAGGGTTTTTGTGCCACTCTCCAAGTGGTCTACGATTTGTGTACCCCGGAGGGGTGGGGGGGGTGGGGAGTCTCAAATTTCTCCGCTCTCCCACCATCTGGTTTAGAAGGCGCTCTCCGGGTTCCAAGTGGGGAGCCTCACCTTAAACCCCGTCCCGCCACCGCTTTGCCCCAGTTGGCCTGACGGGCCTACCTCCCCCCCCCACCCCCGCCTTTGCCACGTTTGGATCAGCCCGAGCGTAGGGCTCCTCATTCCCACTCACTCTATGCTCGAGCCGGTCGGTGTTGCTCTCACTGGGCCTACCCTACGAGGGTCTAAAATTCTCAACACAAAAACAGAATTACCTGGAAAAACTCAGCAGGTCGGGCAGCATCGGCGGAGAAGAAAAGCTTTGACGTTTCGAGTCCTCATGACCCTTCCACAGAACGGATTAGAAGCCCCCCCCCCCCCCCCCCCGCCCCACCACCGCTGGCTGCCCTGGCTGCCCCGGGGCTCTGGAGAGAGGCAGGAAGGGAGAGAGGGGGAGGGCGAAAGATGAACGAAAGGGGACAAGGGCGCACTATGCCGCCGGGCACTTGCGCCTGGCCTGAGGGGAGCGAGACCTACTTTGAGCGTCACTGCCGTCAGCTCCAGGCTGTGAGTCTGCCGCGCTGAACTGGGAGGAAAGAACAGGCCGTTAGCTTCAGACATTGTCACGCTGCTTCCGTGCTTACAGCCAGCGCGTTCGCCACAGCTCACCCTACAGTGCACTTGCTTTGCTCTGTGCCTGATAAATTGCCCCTTAACTCCATGTGCATGTGATATTTGCCCCCTTTTACCCAGTGTGTGTGATAATTGCCCCTTTTACCCCATGTGTGTGATAATTGCCCCCTTACTCTGTGTGGGATAATTGCCCCCTTTACCTTGAGTGTGTAGTAATTACCCTTTTTACCCTGTGTGTGGTAATTGTCCCCTTTACCCCATGTGTGTGATTATTTCCCCTTTATCCCATGTGTGTGATTATTGCCCCTTTACCCCATGTGTGTGGTAATTGTCCCCTTTACCCCATGTGTGTGATTATTTCCCCTTTATCCCATGTGTGTGATTATTGCCCCTTTATCCCATGTGTGTGGTTATTGCCCCTTTACCCCATGTGTGTGATTATTGCCCCTTTATCCCATGTGTGTGATTATTGCCCCTTTACCCCATGTGTGTGATTATTGCCCCTTTATCCCATGTGTGTGATTATTACCCCTTTACCCATTTGTGTAATTATTGCCCCTTTACCCCATGTGTGTGATTATTTCCCCTTTATCCCATGTGTGTGATTATTGCCCCTTTACCCTATGTGTGTGATTATTTCCCCTTTATCCCATGTGTGTGATTATTGCCCCTTTACCCCATGTGTGTGATTATCGCCTCTTTACCCCATGTGTGTGATTATCGCCCCTTTACTCCATGTGTGTGATTATTGCCCCTTTACTCCACGTGTGTGATTATTGCCCCTTTACTCCATGTGTGTGATTATTGCCCCTTTACCCCATGTGTGTGATTATTGCCCCTTTACCCCATGTGTGTGATTATTGCCCCTTTACTCCATGTGTGTGATTATTGCCCCTTTACTCCATGTGTGTGATTATTGCCCCTTTACCCCATGTGTGTGATTATTGCCCCTTTACCCTGTGTGTGATAATTGCCCCTTTGCCCCATGTGAGGGGGAGTAGAGATCATAACGTGGTAGAATTTCAAATTCAGTTTGAGGGCTAGCAACTCGGGTCTCAAACCAGTGTCCTCAACTTAAGTAAGGGCAATTACAGAGCTATGAAGAGAGAGTTGTCTAAAGCGGGCTGGAAAATTGGACTAAGTGGTTGAGCAATGGCAGACATTTAAGCAGATATTTCATAACGCTCAGTAAAAATTTATCCCAGTCAAAAAGAAGGGCTCAATGAGAAGGATGAACCACCCATGGTTAACAAAGGTGATCAAGGAGAATATCCAATCAAAAACTAAGGCTGCGAAAACTAGTGATAGGCCAGAGGAGTGGGAATTTTTTTAAGAATCAGCAGCGGATGACTAAAAAGCTAATGAGAGAGAAAATTGGTTATGGAAGTAAATTGGCAAGAAATATGAAAACAAACAGCAAGAACTTCTACAGGCATATAAAAAGGAAGAGAGTAGCTAAAGTGAGCGTGTGACCTTTGGAGGATGCAACTGGAGAATTGATAACAAGGAACAGGGAAGTGGCAGATAATTTAGACCATTATAATTTAAATCAATAGGTGGGAAGGCATGTTGTGATGAGGACATAAAGAATTTGCAAGGGGATATAGACAGGTTGAGTGGGTGGGCAACAACTTGGTAGATGGAGTTTAATGTAGGAAAATGTGAGGTCATGCACTTTGCTGAGAAGAATTAAAAGGCAGGCTATTATTTAAATGGAGAGAGACTCCAAAAAAAGTGCAGCGCAGAGGGATCTGGGTGTCCTTGTGCATGAAACACAAAAAGTTAGCATGCAGGTGCAGTGAGTAATTGAGAAGGTAAGTGGAATTTTGGCCTGTGTTGCTAGGGGGTTGGAGTTTTAAAGTAGGGAATTCTTGTTACAACTGTACAGGGTGTTGGTGAGGCCGCACCCTGGAGTACTGTGTACAGTTTTGGTCCCCGTATTTAAGAAAGGATATGCTGGCATTGGAAGCAGTTCAAAAGAGATTCATTAGGCTGATTCCTGGGGTGAAGGGGTTGACTTATCAGGAATGGCTAAACAGGTTAGACCTTTATTCATTAGATTTTAGAAGGATGAGGGTGATCTTATTGAAACGTACAAGATTCTGAGGGGGCTTGACAGGGTAGACGTTGAGAAGATGTTTCTACTAGTGGGGGAATCTCGAACTAGGGGACATAGATACAGAATAAGGGGACACTCATTTAAAACTGAGATGCAAAGGGATTTCTTCTCTCAGAGGGTAGTGAATATCTGGAATTCTCTACCTCAGTTGTAGAGGCTGGATCACTGAAAGTATTTAAAGAGGGGGTAGATAGATCTGTGAAATATGGGGGAATTGAGGGCTATGAGGAGCTGGCACCAAAGAGGAGTTGAGGCCTGGGGCAGGTCAGCCATGATCTTTTTGAATGGCGGGGCAGGCTTGAGGGGCCGAATGGCCTACTCCTGGTCCTATTTCTTATGTTCTTAAGTGTGTGATAATTGCCTCCTTTAATCTGTGTGTGGGATTATTGCCCCATTTATCCTATGTGTGATTATTGCCCCCTTTACCCCACGTGTGTGTGATAGTTGCCCCCTTTAACCCGTGTGTGATAGTTGCCATCTTTACCCCGTGTGTGATAGTTGCCCCCTTTACTCCCGTTGTGTGTGCGATAGTTACCCCCTTTACCCCGATGTGTGTGATAGTTGCTCCCTTTACCCCAATGTGTGTGTGATAGTTGCCCCCTTTACCCCAACGTGTGTGTGATAGTTGCCCCCTTTACCCCAATGTGTGTGTGTGTGTGATAGTTGCCCCCTTTACTCCCAATGTGCGTGTGATAGTTGCTCCCTTTACCCCGATGTGTGTGATAGTTGCCCCTTTACCCCCGATGTGTGTGCGTGATAGTTGCCCCCTTTACCCCGATGTGTGTGTGTGATAGTTGCCCCCTTTACCCCCGATGTGTGTGTGTGTGATAGTTGCCCCCTTTACCCCGATATGTGTGTGTGTGATAGTTGCCCCCTTTACCCCGATATGTGTGTGTGTGACAGTTGCCCCCTTTACCCCGATGTGTGTGTGTGATAGTTGCCCCCTTTACCCCCGATGTGTGTGTGTGATAGTTGCCCCCTTTACCCCGATGTGTGTGTGTGGTAGTTGCCCCCTTTACCCCCGATGTGTGTGTGTGTGTGATAGTTGCCCCTTTTACCCCCGATGTGTGTGTGTGTGATAGTTGCCTCCTTTACCCCGATATGTGTGTGTGTGATAGTTGCCCCCTTTACCCCGATATGTGTGTGTGTGATAGTTGCCCCCTTTACCCCGATGTGTGTGCGTGTGTGTGATAGTTGCTCCCTTTACCCCCGATGTGTGTGTGTGTGATAGTTGCCCCCTTTACCCTGACGTGTGTGTGTGATAGTTGCCCCTTTTACCACAATGTGTGCGTGTGATAGTTGCCCCCTTTACCCCGATGTGTGTGTGTGATAGTTGCCCCCTTTATTCCCGATGTGTGTGTGTGTGATAGTCGCCCCCTTTACCCCCGATGTGTGTGTGTGTGTGATAGTTGCCCCCTTTACTACCGATGTGTGTGTGTGATAGTTGCCCCTTTTACCCTGATGTGTGTGCGATAGTTACACCCTTTACCCCCGATGTGTGTGTGTGATAATTGCCCCCTTTACCCCGATGTGTGTGTGTGATAGTTACCCCCTTTGCCCCCGATATGTGTGTGTGTGATAGTTGCCCCCTTTACCCCCCGATGTGTGCGATGGTTGCCCCCTTCACCTGGTAGGTGGCTGTGCTCCCGCTCAGCAGCTGCATGAGCTCGGTGAATCGCTGTTCGTAGAGGTGGAGCAGGACTGCCATGTAGAGACTGGAGCTGCTCATCTGCTGCTCAACCTGCACCCGGGGAAAGCGGAGGAGAAATGGATGAGTCCAGAGTGACTAACTGTCCCCGAGTCTGACCGGACACACCCTGGAAGTAGGCCTTTGGGCCCTGCATCTCCACGGCAGTGCTGCGGGAGAGTGCAGGGGTCTGCCTGCCGCTGCCGCTGCCTTTGCCTGTTGTCCCACGGTCGGACACTGGGGGTAGCGGGAAGCTGCAGAGTGGGATGGCCAGTCAGGGCTTGGGGGGGGGGGGGGACACAAGCCGTCGGGGTGGGTGAGGGGGCTGATGGTGTGCCAGCGTGGTTCACTCCAAATTCGTGCCCCCCCGACATAGCCATCCTCGCTCCCCACCCCTCCAAAGTTACGCCTCCCCCTCCCCCTGTCGGTCTTTACACTTTCCCCCCTCCCCCTCTCCCCCTCCCCCTCCCCCTGTTGGTCTGTACACTTTCCCCCCTCACCTGCCCCTCCCCCTCCCCTGTAACTGCGGGACCCCTCCACACGTTCTCTCCCCCTCCCCCCTGTAACTGCGGGACCCCTCCACACGTTCTCTCCCCCTCCCCCCTGTAACTGCGGGACCCCCCCACACGCTCTCTCCCCCTCACCCCTCCTACCTGCGAGACCCCCACACACTCTCTCCCCCTCCCCCCGTACCTGTGAGACACCCCCACATGCTCTCTCGCCCTCCCCCTCCATACCTGCGAGACCCCCACACACTCTCAACCCTTCCCCCCTTACCTGCGAGACCCCCCACACGCTCTCTCCCCCACACCCCCCCTACCTGCTAGACCCCCACACGCTCTCACCCCTTCCCCCTTTACCTGCGAGACCCCCCACACGCTCTCTACTGCTCCCCCCGTACCTGCGAGACCCCCCACACTCTCTCCCCCTCCACCCGTACCTGCGAGACGCCCCACACGCCCTCTCCCCCTCCCCCCTACCTGCGAGACCCCCCCACATGCACTCTCCCGCTGCCCCTCCGTACCTGTGAGACCCCCCACATGCTCTCTCGCCCTCCCCCTCCGTACCTGCGAGACCCCCCACTCGATCTCTTCCCCTCCCCCCGTACCTGCAAGACCCCCCCACATGCTCTCTCCCCCACCCCCTCCGTACCTGCGAGACCCCCCACATGCTCTCTCCCCCTCCCCACCGTACCTGCGAGACCCCCCACATGCTCTCTCCCCCTACCCCCACCTGCGAGACCACCCACACACTCTCTCCCCCTCACCCTGTACCTGCGAGACCCTCCACACGGTCTCTCCCTCTCCCCCGCTATATCTGCGAGACCGCCCAGCACGCTCTCTCCCCCTCCCCCGTACCTGCGAGATCCCCCCACACGCTCTCTACCCCTTTCCCCGTACCTGCGAGACCCCCCAGACGCTCTCCCCCTCCCCCTCTGTACGTGCGAGACCCCCAACAAGCTCTCTCCCCCTCCCCCCTTACCTGCGAGACCCCCCAACAAGCTCTCTCCCCCTCCCTTCGTACCTGCAAGACACCCCACACGATCTCTCCCCCTCCCCCTGTACCTGTGAGACCCCCCGCACGCTCTCTCCCCCTCCCCCCGAACCTACACAAACCCCCACATGCTCTCTACCCCACCCTCGTACCTGCGAGACCCCCCCACATGCTATCTCCCCCTCCCCTCGTACCCGCGAGACCCCCCACACGCTCTCTCCCCCACCCTCGTACCCGTGAGACCCCCCCACATGCTCTCTCCCCCTCCCCCCGTACCTGCGAGACCCCCCACACGCTCTCTCCCCATCCCCCCCGTACCTGCGAGAGCCCCCCACATGCTCTCTCCCCCTCACCCCGTAGCTGCGAGACCCACCACACTCACTTTCATCCTCCCCCCCGTACCAGCGAGACCCCTGACACGCTCTCTCCCCCTCTCCCCCGTATCCCCAACACGCTCTCTCTCCCTCCCCCCGTACTTACAAGACCTCCCACATGCTCTCTCCCCTCCCCTCCATACCTGCGAGACACCCCACATGCTCTCTCCCCTCCCGCCATATCTGCAAGACCCCCCACATGTTCTCTCCACTCCCCCCGTATCTGCGAGACTCCCCACACGCTATCTCCCCTCCACTCTGTACCTGTGAGACACCCCCCACTCCCCCACTCTCTCTCCCCCTCCCCCTGTACCTGCGGGACCCTCCACACGCTGTCTCCCCCTCCTCCCGTACCTGCAAGACCCTCCCACACATTCTCTCCCCCTCCCCCTGTAGCTGCGAGAACCCCCAGACACTCTCTACCCCTCCCCCAATACCTGTGAGACCCCCCAATGCTCTCTCCCCCTCCCGCAGTACCCGCGAGACCCCCCACACGCTCTCTCCATCTCCCCCTCCCCCCAGTACCTGCGAGACCCCCCCACATGCTCGCTCCCCCTCCCCCCGTACCTGTGAGATTCCCCACACGCTCTCTCCACCTCTCCCTCCCCCCCCCGTCCCTGCGAGACACCCCACATGCTCTCTCCCCCTCCCCCCGTACCTGTGAGAACCCCCACACGATCTCTCCCCCTCCCCCCTGTGGCTGCGAGAACCCCCACATGCTCTCACCCCCTCACCCCGTACCTGTGAGACCCCCCACACGCTATCTCCCCATTCCCACTGTACCTGCAAAACCCCCCCACACGCTCTCTCCCCCTCCCCCCATTACCTGCGAGACCCCCCCCACAAGCTCTCTCCCCCTCACCCCGTAATTGCGAGACCCCCCACACTCTCTGTCACCCTCCCCCCCGTACCTGCGAGACCCCCCACACGATCTCTTCCCCTCCCCCGTACCGAGACCTCCGACACGCTCTCTCCCCCCTCCCCTGTATCCCCAACACGCTCTCTCTCCCTTCCCCACGTACCTCTGAGACCCCCCACACGCTCTCTCCCCCGCCCTCTGTAACTGTGAGACCCCCCACACGCTGTCTCCCCCCCCACCGTGCCTGCGAGACCCCCGACACGCTCTCTCCCCTGCCCTCTGTAACTGCTAGACCCCCCCAATGCTCTCTCCCCTTCCCCCGTACCTGCGAGACCCCCCACATACTCTCTCCCCCTCCCCCCGTACCTGCGAGACCCTCCACACGCTCTCTCTCCCCCTCCCTCCGTACCTGCCAGACCCCCCACACGTTCTCTCCCCCTCCCCCTGTACCTGCGAGACACCCCCCACACTCTCTCCCCCTCCCTCCGTACCTGTGAGACCTCCTACACGCTCTCTCCCCCTCCCCCTGTACCTGCGAGATCCTCCACACACTCTCGCCCCCTCCCCGCCGTACCTGCGAGACCCCCCACACGCTCTCTCTCCCCCTCCCCCCATACCTGCGAGACCACGCCCCCCACGCTCTCTCCGCCTCCCCCCGTACCTGCGAGACCCCCCCACATGCTCTCTCCCCCTCCCCCCTTATCTTCCAGAACCCCCATACGCTCTCTCCCCCTCCCCCCATACCTGCTAGACCCCCCCAATGCTCTCTCCCCCTCCCCCCGTACCTGCTAGACCCCCCCCAACACTCTCTCCCCCTCCCCCCATACCTGCGAGACCTTCCACACGCTCTCTCTCCGCCTCCCCCCCATACCTGCTAGACCCCCCCAATGCTCTCCCCCCTCCCCCCCGTACCCGTGAGACCCCCCACACGCTCTCTCCCCCTCCCCCCGTGCCTGTGAGGCCGCCCCCCCCACGCTCTCTCCCCCTCCCCCCGTACTTGCGAAACCCCCCATACGCTCTCTCCCCCTCCCCCGCCCCGTACCTGTGAGACCCCCCCTCCCCCCCCACCCGCCCCCGTACCTGCGAGGCCGCCCGCTTGCGGTGAAACTCGTGGACGTCGAAGTTATCGAAATCCAGCTTGAGGGTCTGTTTGCAGAGCTCGCAGGTGGTGACAGTGGCCAGATCGGCACCTGTGCCGGAAGGGAAGAAATAGGGAGGGTTCATGATTCCCAGGCATTGCACACTCACTGCAAGGGGGAGGGTGGGGGGGGGGGGGGGGCGCGGGTGGTAAACTGAGGTGGAGGGGGAGGGGTGTGGGCGGTAGCAGCGGCAAGGACGGAAATGGAGGACGGTGGGGGTGGTGGGTGAGGAGGGAGACGGGGCCTGAGAGCGGGATGTGACTCCAACCAGCCGGAGAGCTCTCCTGCTTGTTCCCAATGACCTCAGTTTGTCCTGATCCCCCACTCGGTCACATGCGGCCTTGATGTGAAGGGCGGCCTCTCTCTCTCCCTCTCCCTCTCCCTCCTCAGACCCACTGCACCCCAGCAACAGAGGAATGTGTTAGGGGAAAATTAAAAACGCTAATAGAGGACACTGTAAGAACTTACTGAAGAACGCTTCAAATCTCCAAGCAGCCATGGATGCTAAATCTATTGACAGCTGAGGGTAAGCAGATGGACATTGCACTCAAAGGGGCTGGGAGTTTTGTGTGAATTACTAATGAGCTAATGTCCACTCACAGGCAGAACCATCCAAGTGGCGAAGCCTTGAGAGCTGGACTGAAGATAAAACATAACATAAAGTTAGTTTAGGTAGACTCCTCTCTCAGATAGGGACGGGGCAGATGGTTTAACTTAGATATGGGAGGACATACAAAGACAGGAGAGGACTTTTGATGAAACACAGACAGCCCTGAGTTGTGAGAACCAAGGTCTTTCTGTACGTGTTTTAATTTTGATTGGATAATATAATTATGTATACGCCCTTTAGAATAATTGGTTCGCAAAATCACATGTTTATGTACTCAATAGGATAGTTTTAACATGGTACCTGTGTGTAGGTTACCGATTGGATGTATTCAAATGTACTCCAATGTATTGTGATAAGGAAAAGTACAAAAGTAATGAAATGTATTCAGTCTGGGAGCTGGGTCTTCATTCTCAGGAATGAAAGCAGCTCCCTTGCATATGCTGGAATAAAACCGGTTAAAGGCAGCCTGAGTCTCTCTGGTCGCTATGTGGTCGGGGAATGTCGTTTCTCCTCTTCAACTGGCCTATGTGGTAGTTGCAGGATGGGAGGGAATACCCTCCTCAAATTGAAGAAGGCTTGAGGCAGGGCAGCAGGAGCAGCCACAGGAGAAATACCGGTCAGGAACAACCACTGGGAAATCCCACAGCAGGGCAGCCGCTCTCACCTCCCCCTCGGGAGCTCAGCTCTTTCGTCCGTGTTCGGACCAAGGCTGCGGTGAGGTCAGGAGCTGAGTGCCCCTGGGGGAACCCAAACTGAACGTCGGCGAGCAGGTTATTGCTGAGCTGCAAGTGCTGCTGAGCATGGTTGACAACACATTGCTTTCCTTCACTGGCTTGATTCCAGAGATGCGGGGCCTGTCTTATGAGGGGGAGATTGAGCAGTTTAGGCCCATACACGCTGGAGTTTAGAAGGATGAGGGGAGATCGAACTGAGGCGTACAAGATGCTAAAAGGGGGACGGACAAAGTAGACGTGGAGCGGACGTTCCCCCTTGTGGGGCATTCCAGAATGAGAGGCCATATTTTGAGGCTAAGGGGCGGTCGATTTAAATCAGAGATGAGGAGGGAATTACTTTTCTCAAAGGGTGGCGAATCTGTGGAATTTGCTACCTCGGAGCGCAGTGGATGCCGGGACGCGGAATAAATTTGAGGAGGAGGTAGACAGGTTTTTAATTAGTTAACGGGTTGAAAGGTTACGGTGGGGGGGGGGGGGCGGGAAATCGGAGTTGAGGCCGAAATGGGATCAATCAGCCACGATCGTAATGAATGGCGGGGGGCAGGCTCGAGGGGCTGAGTGGCCTCCTCCTGCTCCGGGTTCTCATGTTCTGTTAAATATCGGGAAGGCTGGAACCGTTGGCCGGGATTTTCAGCACCCCCCCCCCCCCACCGGGTCATGGCAGGTGACTCGCTAGCCCAGCTTTTTCCTTTTTATTCATTCGTGGGATGCGGGCATCACCGGCTAAGCCGGCATTTATTGCCCGTTAAGCATAGGGGTAGACAGGAGGGAATATTTCCCCTTGGTGAAGGGATCAATGGCCAAGGGGCATAGATTTAAGGTGAGGGGCAGGAGGTTTAGCAGGGATGTGAGGAAGAATTTTTACACCCAGAGGGTGGTGGGAATCTGGAACTCGCTGCCTGAAAGGGCGGTGGAGGCAGAAACCCTCATAACATTGCAGAAGTATTTGGGTGTGCACTTGCGACGCTGTGGCATACAAGGCTATGGGCCTCATGCTGGAAAATGGGATTAGAATGGTTAGGTACTTGTTTGACCGGCGCAGTCTCGATGGGCCGAAGGGCTTTTGTCTGTGCTGCAGACCCCTATCCCTCTACGACGCTGTGTGGGCCAGACTGGGAAAGGATGGCAGGTTTCCCTTCCCTAAAAGGGGCAGGAGTGAAACAGATGGTTTCATGATCCTCACCACCAGACTCTGAATTCCAGACTTTTATTGGATTCAGGTTTCACCATCTGCGGGAGGCAGGATTCGATAAAAGCAAAGTGCTGCGGATGCCGGAAGTCTGAAACAAAAACAAAAACAAAACCAGAATGGAAAAACTCGGCAGGTCTGACAGCCTCTGCGGAGAGGAAGACAGGGTTAACGGAAGAGCCATACGGGCGCGAGACGTTGGCTCTGTCTTCCTCTCAGCAGAGGCTGCCAGACCTGCTGAGCTTATCCAGCTGTTTTTGTTTTTGTTCCCGCAGCATTACCCTGGGTCTCTGGAATACCAGCCCAGTGAAACTACCACTACACCACCTCCTCTCCCTCGAGTCTGCGTCACTCTGTTCGTGAGCTTGGTGTCATATTTGACCGGAAGTTAGCTGCTGACCATATACATCCGCACCATCGCCGAGACTGCTTATTTCCACCTCTGTAATGTCGCCCAACTCTGTTCCTGTCTCGGCTCATCGGCTGCTGAAGCCCTCGCCCGCCCCCTTCGTCACCTCCTGACTCGGCTATTCCCAACAATCCCCCCACCCCGCCCCGGCTGCTCTCCCTGCCTTCCCGCCCTCCGTAAGCTTCAGCCCTGTCCGAAACTCCGCTGCCCTCCGCTCCCCTCCACCCTCCCCCGGGCCAGGTCCCGTGCTGCTGTCAGCCCTGTGCTCGCTGATGTACACTGGCTCCAAGTTAAAGCAACGCTTTGATTTTAAAATTCTCATCCTTGTTTTCGCCACCACCACACCTCACCCACTCACCCCCCCCCGCCCCCCCCAACCCCCGCCATCTCTGGAATCTCCTCCAACCCCCCCACGACCCTCCGAGACTCCGCACTCCTCCGATTCCGGTCTCTCGAGTGTTTCCCCCACCCCCGATCTGAATCGCTCCACCATTGGCAGCCGCACCTTCAGCTGCCTGGGCGCCCAGAGCTCTGGAATCCCCTCCCTAAACCTCTCCGCCTCTCTCTCTGTCCGTCTCTCTTTCTGTCTCTCTCTTTATCTGTCTCTCTGTCTCTTTCTCTCTCTCTTTATCTGTCTCTCTCTCTGTCTCTCTCTGTCTCTCTGTCTCTCTCTCTTTAGCTGTCTCTCTGTCTCTCTCTCTCTGTCTCTCTCTCTGTCTCTCTCTCTCTCTCTGTCTCTCTCTCTCTGTCTCTCTCTATCTGTCTCTCTGTCTCTCTCTATCTGTCTCTCTGTGTCTCTCTCTGTCTCTCTCTCTCTCTCTGTCTCTCTCTATCTGTCTCTTTCTATCTGCCTCTCTGTCTCTTTCTCTCTCTCTTTATCTGTCTCTTTCTCTCTCTCTCTCTCTGTCTCTTTCTCTCTCTCTCTCTCTCTGTCTCTCTCTCTGTCTCTCTCTCTCTCTCTGTCTCTCTCTCTCTCTGTCTCTCTCTATTTGTCTCTCTGTCTCTTTCTCTCTCTCTGTCTGTCTCTTTCTATCTGCCTCTCTGTCTCTTTCTCTCTCTCTTTATCTGTCTCTCTGTCTCTCGCTCTCTCTTTCTGTCTGTCTCTTTCTCTCTGTCTCTCTCTCTGTCTCTCTCTCTGTCTCTCTCTCTGTCTCTCTCTCTGTCTCTCTCTCTATCTGTTTCTCTGTCTCTTTCTCTCTCTCTGACTGTCTCTTTCTATCTGCCTCTCTGTCTCTTTCTCTCTCTTTTTATCTGTCTCTGTCTCTCTCTCTGTCTCTCTCTATCTGTCTCTCTCTATCTGTCTCTATCTCTCTCTCTGTCTGTCTCTTTCTCTCTCAGTCTTTCTCTCTGTCTCTCTCTCTATCTGTCTCTCTCTATCTGTCTCTCTCTATCTGTCTCTCTCTATCTGTCTCTCTGTCTCTTTCTCTCTCTGTCTGTCTCTCTATCTCTTTCTCTCTCTCTCTGTCTGTCTCTTTCTCTCTCTCTGTCTTTCTCTCTCTCTCTCTCTGTCTTTCTCTCTGTCTGTATGTCTGTCTCTCTCAGTCTCTCTCTGTTTCTCTCTCTCTCTCAGTCTTTCTCTCTGTCTGTCTGTCTCTCTCTCTCTGTCTCTCAGTCTCTCTCTCTCTCACTCTCTCTCTCTCTCTGTCTCTCTCTCTCTGTCTCTTTCTCTGTGTGTCTCTCTCACTCTCTCTTTCAGTCTCTCTCTGTCTCTCTCTCTCTCCTCCTTTAAGATGCCCCTTAAAATCTAACTCTTGGACCAAACCTTTTGGTCACCAGCCCTAATTTCTCTTTATGCGTCGCGGTGTCAAATTTCGGTCAATGATGTTCCTGTGAAGCGCTGTGTGATGTTTTCTTCCATCAAAGGCTCTGGATAAATATGAGTTACTATTGATTTCACCCGACAGGGTGCATGGAGGAGAAAGATCCTGTTGTCCAATGTCCTCCTTCCAACCGCTGTCAACTCCAGCTCATGTAAAACTCTGCCGCCACCCAAGTCTCGTTCCCCGACACTGGTTCCCCGATCCGTCAACGCCTTGATTTTAAAATTCTCATTCTCGTAATCAAATCCCTCAATGGCACTGCCACCCACCTCACCCCTCCTCACCCCATCCCCCCCCCCCTCTCCTCCACCTAGGACCTCGTCCAGCCCCACCACCCTCCAAGATCTCCGCGCTCCTCCAATTCCGGCCTCTTGAGCGTCACCCCCAGCCCCGATCTGAATCGCTCCGCCATCGGCGGCCGTGCCTTCAGCTGTCTGGGGTCCCCTTGAGCTCTGGAATCCCCTCCCTAAACCTCTCCGTCTCTCTCTCTCTCTCTCTCTCTCTGTCTCTCTCTCTCTCTTCTTTTGAAATGCATCTTAAAGTCCACCTTTTTGACCAAGCTATTGGTCGCCTGTCTGAACGTACTCCTGCTCCCGAAGCTCTGTGCCAAATTGTGCTCCTGTGAAGGTCCTTGGGACATTTTGCCACCTTAAGGGCCGCTGTATAGATGCGAGTAGAGTTTCTCAGCAGGCGAAAGGAGGCAAGTTCAGAGGAGCACTAATCAGTACAACGGAGGGAGATGAGAGACGGTGTGATGGGGGAGGGAAAGGTCGAAAGGGAGGGGCCGGGGTGCTTCGGGGTGGTGAATCACTTATCAGGTTATGAGCTCCCCCTCATAGCCCGTCCGGCAGGGGTTCGGCAGACTATGGTGCTGTCCCACCCTCTTCCCATCCCGCACCCCCCAGGATCGAAGTTGCAGTGTTCAATGGTTCAATTGCTCTGTGTTTGATTAGATCAGCCTGGCAACTGACCAACGGTCACTGTGCTTGATTGGTTAAGCCTGGCCGGTGAGTCAGAGCAAAGGAAGCAGACACGCGCCACAGAAAGCCCTGGAAGCCTGAAAGGGTGAGCACGGGTGCAGATGTTTTGTGACTGCGGGGATATGATAAAACTCTGCAAGCAAAGCTCTGACACACGTAGAAACTTGTGCCACCCTTGAGTTTCTCTGAGGTGTGTAAAATATACAGCAGGCATCACAGGCTTGGGGCTTTCTGGAGCTGTTAATAGGGAGAAAATCATAATCTAGAAGTTCATCTCTAAGTCTCTTCAAGACAGGCACTATAGGTCAATCGACGAGCTACACACTGCAGAGACTGCCTGCCACTCACTGACCGAGTTTCAGATCATCTCCTTAATAACGTCCTGATAGACCAAGTGGCACTCAGTCAATTAAATTTTTGTAATCTATTCCCATATCAAGAAAGCAAGAAAGGGGATGGTGTTGATGGGCGTTGGGGGATTGGAGGTGCTGTGGAGGCGCAGCTGGGGTGAGAGGAGATGGTGAGGTCCAGAGTGACCCTGGACTGAGTGTGCGGGAGGCCTGTTCGTGAGGATATCAGTGGAACCCAGGGTGTTTCTCCAGAGGAAGGTTGGGCATTGGTTGGGCTGGATGGGTTGCAGAGAATGGATGGCTGCGGCTACGAGGTGACTCCATGAACTCGGATTTGCAAGGCCCAGGCCCACCTCCCACCACCCCCCTTCCCCCCAACCACCCAGGGGGAGTACCAATTTCCTACCTGAAATAATCTTTGCCTGTAGCCACTTCTTCAGGCAGTCGTGGTGCACGAACTGGAGGCTCCCGACACATTTGCAGGGCTCCAGGAGTGGGTTCAGTGGGGTGCCGCCGGGGATCAGGCAGATCCTGCACAGGTCACCCTCCTCCTCCTCCTCCTCCTCCTCGTGAAGCAGGCTGAGTGCAAAACACACCGGGTACAATCGTGAGTAAAGACTGGGGACTAGGGAACACTCCAATAAGAATCCCTTTAAAAGAGGGAGTCTCTCTCTGTCAGGGACCCCTTTAAAAGAGGGAGTCTCTCTCCGCCAGGGACCCCTTTTAAAGAGGGAGTCTCTACGTCAGGGACCCCCTTTTAAAGAGGGAGTCTCTCTCTGTCAGGAACCCCCTTTTAAAGAGGGAGTCTCTCTCTGTCAGGGACCCCCTTTTAAAGAGGGAGTCTCTCTCTGTCAGGGTCCCCCTTTTAAAGAGGGAGTCTCTACGTCAGGGAGCCCCTTTTAAAGAGGGAGTCTCTCTCTGTCAGGGACCCCCTTTTAAAGAGGGTGTCTCTCCGTTAGGGAGCCCCTTTTAAAGAGGGAGTCTCGCTCCATCGGGGGCCCCCTTTTAAAGAGGGAGTCTCTCCATCAGGGACCCCCTTTTAAAGAGGGAGTCTCTCTCTGTCAGGGACCCCCTTTTAAAGAGGGAGTCTCTCTCTGTCAGGGACCCCCTTTTAAAGAGGGAGTCTCTCTGTCAGGGACCCCTTTTAAAGAGGGAGTCTCTCTCCATCGGGGACCCCCTTTTAAAGAGGGAGTCTCTCCGTCAGGGACCCCCTTTTAAAGAGGGAGTCTCTCTCTGTCAGGAACCCCCTTTTAAAGAGGGAGTCTCCCTCTGTCAGGGACCCCCTTTAAAAGAGGGAGTCTCTCTCTGTCAGGGACCCCTTTAAAAGAGGGAGTCTCTCTCCGCCAGGGACCCCTTTTAAAGAGGGAGTCTCTACGTCAGGGACCCCCTTTTAAAGAGGGAGTCTCTCCGTCAGGGACCCCCTTTTAAAGAGGGAGTCTCTCTCTGTCAGGAACCCCCTTTTAAAGAGGGAGTCTCCCTCTGTCAGGAACCCCCTTTTAAAGAGGGAGTCTCTCTCTGTCAGGAACCCCCTTTTAAAGAGGGAGTCTCCCTCTGTCAGGAACCCCCTTTTAAAGAGGGAGTCTCTCTCTGTCAGGAACCCCCGTTTAAAGAGGAAGTCGCTTTCTGTCAGGAACTCCCTTTTGAAGAGGGAGTCTCCCTCTGTCAGGGACCCCTTTTAAAGAGGGAGTCTCTACGTCAGGGACCCCCTTTTAAAGAGGGAGTCTCTCTCCGTCAGGGACCCCTTTTGAAGAGGGAGTCTCTCCGTCAGGGACCCCCTTTTAAAGAGGGAGTCTCTCCATCAGGGACCCCCTTTTAAAGAGGGAGTCTCTCCGTCAGGGACCCCCTTTTAAAGAGGGAGTCTCTCTCTGTCAGGGACCCTCTTTTAAAGAGGGAGTCTCTCCGTCAGGGACCCCCTTTTAAAGAGGGAGTCTCTCCGTCAGGGACCCCCTTTTAAAGAGGGAGTCTCTCCGTCAGGGACCCCCTTTTAAAGAGGGAGACTCTCTCTGTCAGGGACCCCCTTTTAAAGAGGGAGTCTATCTGTCAGGGACCCCCTTTTAAAGAGGGAGTCTATCTGTCAGGGACCCTCTTTTAAAGAGGGAGTCTATCTGTCAGGGACCCCTTTTCAAGGGGGAGTCTCTCTCTGTCAGGGACCCCCTTTTGAAGGGGGAGTTGATCCATTCTCCCAGACACTCTGTGTGTGTCTCTCTCTCCCCACCCGCTGACTTTACCTCTCCTGCAGCCTCCTGAGTGTCTCCGGGTCCGGATGCGTCTTCTTGCTGTCCCGGGCCTCCTTCCTGGCTTCACCCCCACCACCACCACCGGTGCCGGCGGCGGCGGCGGACGCTCGGCTCAACTCCCGGGCC
This sequence comes from Carcharodon carcharias, assembly GCF_017639515.1. Taxonomy (NCBI): domain Eukaryota; kingdom Metazoa; phylum Chordata; class Chondrichthyes; order Lamniformes; family Lamnidae; genus Carcharodon; species Carcharodon carcharias. The sequence continues at coordinate 9,586,232 of NW_024470624.1, forward strand.
TCCTGGGCCCTCAGGTCGGACAGGGCCAGGATGGTCATGGAGAGCGGCGGGCCGCGCAGCTGGCCCCAGGGGTGGAGAGCGGGCGCGGCTGCCGGGCGGCCGGTCGGGATGGGCCGGAGGCGGGCCAGGGCGGCAGCGGCCGGGCTGGCGCCGGACTGCGGGAGGGCGGCTGCGGAGGCGGCGCTGGCGGCCACGCCGGGGTTGGCAGCGGTGCTGACCAGCAGGCTGACCAGCCGGCCGGCCTCCAGCCGAGGCAGCAGCAGCGGCGGGGGGGGGCTCTGGGGGGCCGGGCGCTGGGGGCCCTCGGTGAGGCGGCGGAGCCGGCGGTGGTGGAGCGTCTGGGTGCCCCGGCTGGCCGTGGCGGGTTCGGCCGAGGGGCCGGCCCTGGGCGGCCGCGGGGGGCTGGCCCGCCTCTCCTCCTCCTCCTCCTCCTCCTTCTCCGTCTCCTCCTCCTCCCCCACGCCGCTCGGCGCCTCCCCCCAGCGCTGGCCTCCCTCCTCCCCGCCGGCCCGGCAGGAGGCGCCGCCGCCGCAGCCTTTCTCCTGGGCGGCCCACCGGCGGCCCCTCAGGCGGAAGGGCAGGCGTTCGCCCAGCGCGGCGGGGATGGTGCCGCCCGCTGCAGCTGCTGGCAGCTGCTCTGCTCCCAACAGCGGGAGCGGCGGCACAGGGGGCCTGTCCTCCTCCTCCTCCTCCTCCTCCTCTCCCTCCCCCTCCCTCACGTCCGCCTGGCGCTCGCCGCTGGCAGGGGACCGGCACGGGGGGACGGGCGCCGATCCAGTGGCATCGCCCCAGGCGCTGCCCTCCTCCTCACCGCTGTCACCGCCGCGCAGGGTCCCGGCCTGCACCCTCCCGGCGGGCGGCCCGGGTGCTGTGCCGGCGGCCGAGGTCGGCCCGGGCACCTTGAGCAGCTGCTGAGCGGCGGCGGGGCCTCTCTTGGCCTTCAGTTGCAGTCTCTGCGCCTGGAAGGAAGGTCCACGGTCAGGGCCTGTAACACAAAAGACAACGATGGGAGGAGTCAACAATTCAGACCCCCTCCCCCCTCCCCCCCTCAAAGACATGAAACGAGCCACAAACAATAACAAATACTGAGCAGTCGATAGGGCGGCGCAGCTCTTTCAGGTCACAACCAGTTAAAACTGAATCAACACAACCTGGGACAAATGTAAATAGCAGCCCCTTAAAGGGAAACTGCGAACACAAAAGGCAAAATCCAAAGAAAACCTACAAACGTCAAGCCAAAATGTGATTAAGGGATGGGGGGGCGGGGGGGGGGCGGCAGTGTTGGGGGGAGGGGTGGGGGGGTTGGGGGGGGGAGGGTCAATAGAACGCGCCCTGGTTCCCGCGGCGCCGCCGAGTACAGAAGGCCACGGCGGATGCCGCGTGCTCCCAATCCGGGGACACCCGGCCGCGGACCTAGCCGCACAAGTGGGGCAGACAGCTGGGTTGGACGGCCCCCCTCGATCGCCCGCTGCCTGGACCTGCGAATGGCCAACTTGGCCAGGCCCAAGTGCGGGTTCAAGAGGAGGTCCCCGTCCCTCCCCCCCGCCCCCCCCCCCCACACCACCCC